>NC_043745.1:31839340-32141006 GCF_902148845.1 Salarias fasciatus | reverse complement strand
TTTGTGGGCTGCTGGGACTCCGTCCACAGCAGTGCATGCTTCAGATGTGGACGGCCAACTGGCAGGACTGTAAAACCACTTCAATCAAATCTGGAACACAACTCGTCAGTTTTCCAGCAGCTCACCAACGAGTCAGAGCATCAGGTACTACTTGAATTTCTTTATGGCTTTTGGTAATGAGAATAATTTGCTTTAAATTAGTTCAACAGAGGTAAAACTGGTCAATATTAAGAGTTGACAATCATCAATAAAATACTGCCACATGTTTAATCAGAAAAAGGCACTAAATTTTGCGTATTTCACTCATAATACATTGCAGTAAGACCAGGTTGTCATCAACCTCTTAAGAAAAACAATAAAATGACTAAACCTACGTCATGTTTTAATGACGGACTGCAAAAATGATTGACGCAAGCCAGGAAATATGAATGCAAAAGCCTCTTAAAGCAATCTTAGAGACCACATTTGGCATGCACAGTCTGGACAATCTTTCCACAATCCCTCTGCTTTGTGTGTGTATGTATGTGTGTTTGTGTGTGTGTGCGTGTATATATATATATATATATATATATATATATATATATATATATATATACATACATACATACATCACTGATCCTTTTGAGTAATTTCAGATGAACTGTGAGAAACTGCTGGAAAACATTCATGTTGCTGCTGTTCAGCTGTGCTTGGAAATGATGCCTGGAGCAGCAGTTATCCGTGTGTTTGAGATGATAAACGGAGGTGTTGTGTGTGATGAAGTTTGGTAGCGAATACTGCGTAAGTGTGAAGTGACAGATGTGGTGCAGCTCATCTGTGCGAGACAAAGAGGTGCACTCGGTGTATCACGGTGTGGGACTACAGGGAAATGAAATGAAAAGGTCGCCCGCGGTCAAAAACCCGCTAATCCCACCTCAGCTTACTCTGATAAATCACAAAGAAATACACTCGACCTCACAGAGTCGGCCCGGCGCGCCCACAATGCAGCAGATTAAGTCGAGCACGCCTCGGTGACCTAAAGGAATAAAAAAATAAATAAAAAATCAAGAGCATGAGGAAGCTGCACTAAATTATTACAGGAAGAAAAAAAAAAAGGAGAAAAACAGTACAGACGGACAGGAAATGTTCAAAGAGGAAGAAATCAGTGCTGACAGCGAGAGTGAATGATAAGATGAGTTATATTTGGCTTGTGAAGCCGCCTGATGAAATATGGATGTTCTGGGCCACGGCCGGATCAACTCAACTAGACTAATAGTCTCCAGCCCAGCTAGTGGCTACGAGAGGCTTAGATGGAAAATACCGGTGTTTGGAGTGCTCACAGTCTGGATATATGCTAAATAGCACAAGACACAAGGTACAGACCAAGGCTGATGGGAGCAAGTTCTTCTTTTGTTGGTTTAATCAGCTACTTGATAAAATAAACAGTAATTATGACAGGAGATCACACAGTAAGCTATAAACTTTAATTAATGATGGAGAATACACGGATTTTCGCATGAACAGAGGCTGGATTGTCATTACGAGTGATTCTCAACAATAAAACTACAAAGTCCCAGGAGTAACGGGCTGGAAGTCATTCCACTCTGGAGGCAGCCATCTAATCATGCATGTGAAGAAAAACTACTTACTACGGCCGTGGTGCACGTGTGCAGAAGCAGCATTTCAGAAAAGTTGTGTTTTCAGTGGTTTTGAGGAAAAATCGAGGCTTGAATCAGATGCCAGAACTACTGTTTAGTCCAGCAGTTTCAGCTTTTCCCGCACAAAGTTCATTTCCCCGACTGGCGAGCTTCACCTGAGCTCCTGCAGTCAAATTAGCAACATGTCACAACTGCTCACCCTTTAGCCGAGGTGCGCGGTGGTCTGTGCTGGGGGCGGTCGAATAACAATGTCCCGTGTTTCCTGTGATTCTCACAGCAGCTTTTGTTTTCTTTAAATTTACATATTTACCAAAACAATGCAGAAAAAAGCAGTTGTGTGAATTCTGTGTGAAAGTACTCATGAAAGATTTCACATGGAATCCAGCCACTGTTTTTGACGCTCTCACGAAGATGTTTCGACTCATTTCTTTAACAGTGAGCAGGAGCATCATGGCCTTAAATATATCTCGCTACAATAACATTGAAGGTCCAGCAGGCGTGTTTTATCAGGCCCTAATGTCCAATATTTTTACAACTGATAGCCATTGAAAATGGCTCATTAAGTTGTTGATAATATTCCAAGCAGGATTTTCAGCATTACTGCTGAATAGAAGAGCCAGTAATCTGCTTTATTTTGTCGAAGGACCTGAACTCACGGTGACATTTAATCTTGATCACTTTATCAGGTGATTAAGTTTGATATTTCCTGTCAGCCCTGAAGGTCAACGCGGTGCTGGACCTGTGGATGGACGCAGAATATTAAGAAGCTGACGAGCGACTTGCTTTGGCTCAGTTTCTTTGACAAATGCCGTAATGGAGGGGGGAAGCTAATATGGCGCCCTCCTGCTGTCCATGAAATCAGCTTAATTTGAACGATCAGAAGCTGTGTGGGATAATTGGATTGCTATGTATTTATACATAAACACTCTGTGTGAATGCAGCACTTCATGTACAGCTAATTTGTTATTTTGTTGTGACTTTTGTGCCAAAGATGCTTCACATTCTTGTTGTGGATCAGTGTGACAGAGCCATGTTGAGATAGAACACACACACACACACACACTTCCCTCCCTGGAAATCATAAGCATATTTGGATGTCAAGTAGAGAAGTGAGAGTGTTCTTGAGGTCTGGTCTTTGTGTGCGCGGGTCAGGGAGGTGAGCTGAGAGTGCAAGTGGAGTTGATTATCCATCTCTTCTCTTATCTCTCTCTTCTAATGCAGGAAGCGCCGGTTGATTATTTCCTTAATCAGGAGTATCCCCGCTATGATTAAATCCATGCGAAAGAAGCCCTCCAGTCGGACCGAAGGGGACACTGATGCTCAACCGGAGCGTTGCTTCCAGATCGTAATTGCATTATCATACTGTATCGTCTCCCTGCAGCTTTGACTGGCAGGATTCAGCCTGAGCAGAGACGTCCTGCAGGTACATCCCTGGGATCAAAGAGATTATCCGTAATTTCTTTCCGTTTTTCTCCTTTGCAGAAGATCCCATTGAATGTGAACGGTGCCCTCTGGTAGCAGGAAACAGCAAAGTTTGGATGTGTGGTGATTAAATGCTGATCTGTTAGGCGGTTCACCTAAATTCAACATAGTTAATTGGCTGCGTTCCGTTTTAAGTGTGTTGTGGTAAGTTTAGCTTCACCACCCGGTTGACTCGGTTCCTTGTTGTATGAATTGGGATCACTGGGGCTGTGACTGTGTGTAGGGGATATGTGGACACACTTATTGTGTATTTGGTGGATTATTTCTCTGTAGTAATGATGCTTCTTGGTTCATTTATCTTCTCTACTACTCTCAAACCAACTTTTTAGAGGTTTAGTGAAGGATGCAGTTATGACTCCGTGGTGAGACTCTAACCTGATCCAGGTACTGTCTCACTGTGAGGTGAATTCACAGATCAATACACAACTGTGATCGTGTTTAACAATACATCATTTACTGTTTTTACCTGTTTTTCACTATGGAATATTTCTTTGGGTCCATGCATTTGTGGGATGAGCTACTCCGCTTATTCTCCTCTCAAGTTGTGTTTGACGACTTTTGGTGGATTTAGAAATTTGAATTTTAGTAATTTATTCATGAATGGAATAGGAGCTTTTATTTAAAGCAAACCGGCCCTTCTGCCTTCTGAACCCTTTCCCTCTTTTGTATTTCCTACACCTTCCAAGACTTCGCCGCACTGCTGCTGCCATATTTAAACTGCAGCAGTAAAAAAGTCTTATCTTCTGGCTCCAGTCAGTGCTGTTGGGCTCTATGGAACTTACTATAGCACCAAGAATAGCTGCTGAGTTGAATCTGATGTTCTGGTTGACTGCAAAAAGGTGGATTATAAATCCATTTCACTGTCTGTGACAGTGGAATCTGAAGGTAGATCAGCCAAACGTCACTCGTCCTGTACAGAGTTCATATTTTCAGATGCAGAACCAACCTGAATTAATCAGTAGTAATAAACCCTGTTTGTTTTTAGCCTGCAGATTCATTCAGTTTGTATTATTGACCTGACGTAAACCAATACATTATTTAGATAAGTGCTGTTAGCTTGACATTCGTTAGCACAACTGCCCTTTAATGTATTCATCATGTTCCAGGTTTTAGATTTAACTCACTGATGTGTAAGCATAGACTATTTCCACGCCTTCTCCTTTTTTTTTAAGGGGGCTTGATTTAATTTGCAGCAGAAGTAAAGCGAACGGCTTCATTTGGGGTCACTGAAACACAACAGAGGAATGTATAGAAATCCTTCTCCCTCCGTTTCCCTGGTGTTAACCTTTAATTTACAGGCGCCAGACCGAGTTATTTGTTGTGCCTCCGACACACCCACCCACGCAGCCCCCGGCGTCTCCGCGGTGCTGCTCTCAGCTCTGCTCAGATAACGGCGGATGCTGCACGGCGCCGCGGTCTTTCAGTGTTTCCTCGCCGTATCGGCAGGCTCGTGTTTTGCCTTTACAGCTACAATTAGCGGCCAGAAGAGTAAGCGTTTTGTGCACCTCCTGCAGAATCAACAAAAGGTGCCTATTAAACGCCTCTTTAGTGGCGCTGTCCTTCACTTTTATATCCGCGCTGGGTTTAATGGTGTTAGAAGCCAAGAGGCGGGTACACCTTCACCTCCTGCAACACGGCTCTGACATTATTTACTTCTTTTCTTTATCTCCTCCTCGTTGTCGAAATCTCCCTTTCATCTCCCCTCTCTATTTTCCTGCATCTTATCGTCTCCAGGTTTATACCATCTTCTTTTCTGTCCTTTTGTCACCTCTTCACCATCTGTTTTCCAACCATTTATAGATTGCACTTTAATGTTCAGTCTAATCTTTGAACTTTTGACTATTTTTCCTCATACCCACCTTCTTTCCTGTCCATTTCCTCTCTTTTCCTTTCCTCATTTCCCCCTCCTCCTCTCACTCTTCCCTCCATCACTTCTACTTGCCTCTCAAGCATTATCATCTTCATCCCTTCCTCCTCGTCTTCCCCTCCCCTTGACTTCGCCTTATCTCATCCTTTCCTCTTCTCCTCCTCCTTTTCTTCCTGTCTCAGCACCTTTTCATCGCTTTTAACGACGTAGCGCACTCGCATCAGCCTCGCTAATTAACTCATAAATCATCTCTATGTACTCTGAAAGTTTAAACGTCTGGCTGAGTGTTGAGAGTGATTCCTGCGCACTGTTTGATCCGCGTTTACGGCAGATAATTGTGCTGTCTTTAATAATGCGTCACTCTGAAACCTATAGGGCGACAACCACAAATAACATTTACCTTTATGAGGTTATGTTCCTGAAAAAGCTGAATTGCTTGGAGTTGGCTCGGCCGAGCTCCGTCCAGACTGAAGTTGGGTGTACGCTGAGATTTTGGACTGTCACGTTAACTTCAGTCGAAGTCAGTTTTCTTGCATCTCATGGTGATTTTACTGTGAACAACATAACGTTCTCACTCAAGCAAGGATAGGTGACAGTGGAAAGACATGATGATGTCTCCCTGTCCGACGTGGAATCTGTGGTCTTCTTTCTTATAGTTGGGCCTTTTGTCAGTGAATCCTCTGCTTCTACGAGCTACAACCAAATCCTGTCTGTCCGTAGACACGAAGGCCACATGGAGGCAGCGATGCTGTTTCAGGAAAGTTTCAGGTTTACAAGGTACAACAATTTCAAAATGATGTAAAACCAACTTACACGGAAATGGCACCAAGAGCCAAAAACAGTGTAGTTAGCATGTCGAGCCACTAGTGGGTGCTGCTGTCTGTTTTTGTAATGAAATCAGACACACATGCAGAAAGTTTGCCATCACAGCAATGAAACTACCATTGCCACTGTTGTTGTTGTCTATTTGCACTCTGGCTGCCGCGCGCATGCACAGTAGCAGTGTTTCAGAAATGTTCCGTTTATCTTGTTTCCATGGAGACGGATTGTTTTCAAGAATCGTTGTCCTGCACAGTGACCGCCAAAACGCTGCAGAAGTTTTTCATTTTCATGCTATCCCTAAGATCCAGGTAATCTACTCCAAGTGTAGCTTAAGTTTGCTAACCAGACGACTGAAGTACTGAAGATGGAAATTCCCAAGGTGACACACCCTCTCACACCAGCCTCCACATCGATCCAGGGCACGCCGCCCTGGAGCACAGTGGTGGAGCTGGGGAGGTTCAGAGGTCACCTTCAGGTGCTGCAGACCAAGCTTTGTTTCTGAGTTGTATAACATGAAGCTGATTCAGCTGCTGAGAAGAGACAGAAAACAGCCACAATAGCAGAAACGCCGTGACAGAGACGTATGGAGCCGGGCTGGCTCCTTGGAGTAAACGCCACAGACGGTAGATCATCATTAAATGATCTGCACTCACGTTTATCCTGCACCTGACGTGACTGACACGTGGAAAAGTTATTAGAAAATAGAAAAGTAATCTCGCTGGCTCCCTGGTGCCGCCTCACCTCCACGTCCTTTATCTTCTGTTCCTGATGTTTGATTTGAACTCAGAAGGATGACTGTGTTTTGTCTCTTTGTTGCCTCAGACTTATCAGTTATTCTGCCGGCGTCCTCCAAACCGCTCTTAGAAATAGCAAACACATCATCCAAGAGTTGGTAAAGTACGTCTCGGCAGCACGAGAGTCGTCAGCCCAAGTGTTTTCGCTTCGAGATTGTCACGTTTCATTTTATAGAAACATAAACTTAAAAAAAATTTTCTCATGCAGATTTTACAGCTCCATAATATTCAAGGAAGTTTTCTGAGATGAACGCTGTAAAGCCCTGCTAATTAAAACTAAAGCAATGGGGACATTAAGTCTGTGCTTTCCCAATTAAGCAGCTCCACTTGATCATGTGTGTTTAGTCCATTTACAGGAAGCACACAATTACAATTTGGAGTCATCAGATAAACTTCTGGTCATACAGTAACTTTCGGGGGTGTTTTTGCCAGAGACTAACTTTTTGTGTGCTTTTTTTTTTTTTTTTTTTTTCTAATAGATGAACAGTTTTCAGCGTTTCTGCCATAGACATTGTCGTCAAAATGTTCAAAACTTAACTGAAACAGAAATGCAAAATGCAGTAGCTGTTCTGGAGATTTCTGTCACATCTCAACAGTACGTTTCACCCAGTCGGCCTCTTTGAATTGACTTCCTTAACAATAGGGGAATGTCGGCCGATAGGTTGGAGAAATGAACGTGGAATTGGATGTTCAGAAGTTTAGATCACACTGCTGGACCCCCACCAGCTCACGTAGCGCCTTTCCATGGCAGCCCACTGCTCTCAGTGTGCTCACTGTGAATATGGTGGGTTCACCGCAGAGATGCAAATTGTTCATTGGGAAAGTTTTTTAATCTTTATTGTCAGTCTTTCAAGTAAAGTGCACTTATATAAACAGAAACTCAAACATCGCCGTCGAAGGTCAAATGACTCGAGAAAGAACGTTTCAAAAGCACTCCATGATTCCACAAGTTTTTCAAGGGTTCAGAGTAAATGTTGAATCTCTGTTGCTTCACAGGAATATCGATCATGTACTATTAATGTACAACATGTAGAGCTAGCTTGCCTTACTTATACTCCAGGCAGTGGGCATTTTGGGGTTTCCAAAGTGGGATCCATGTCATTGTATCAATATTTCAAACCAAAACCTTGCCCAGCATTCTAAGATGTATTGTAATATTCATTCGCATTCAAAACACAGAAAATCAGATTAACCACAAAAATACAAATGGTCATTTGTGAGGGCGCTAATTCCAAATGAGCACGCAGTCAATTATTGGAGGACCCAAAGTGACAATAACCCGTCAGGAGGTAGAGCAGGCAGTCGTTAGATGTGTTGTACACCGAGATCAGACAGGCACATTAAACTGCACCCAGATAATGGTGGAGAATGGTGGAGGGGGTGTTAGCAGTGTCTGAGTGTTTCATAAGCAAACGGACTCATTGAGTGAATTTACAGAGGGGAAACGTGTGAAAGATGAGCTGTAAAACCTTGGTAGCCTATTACAATCTCTCAGTCTAGGTCATTGAGCATGTCATCCATCCATCAGAATTAAAGATCTGAAGCTTTATCTGCAATTAAAAATACTCTAAAAATTGGAGCCCCTGCTCAAATAACCAGAGAGAAAAGGAGTGAGCATACCCTGCAATACCCAATCAGTCCTCTGGAACACGAGATGTCTCCATCTGAACCTAAAACCTGCAGAAGAGTTTTCCCAAAGAGTCCGATCCAGCCTGTAAGATGACAAAGTGCAACTTTTCAATCGAATTAACTGTTAACTGCTGTTTTTGAGCCAGTCTATGAAGATGACACTGCTTTAGTTAAATTAGCAGATAATACAAAAACTGAGACATTGCAAGATCAGTCATAGCTAAATATTTGCATGTGAAGTTGCACTGGTGTTAAAACTCTGGAGGTGAATTTATAAAAACGTGTGTGAGCATGCATGTTTTTTTTGTAATGTAGCTTATTTTTTTGCACAAAATTTCTAAATGGATTTATGACTGCATTCACTTTTCTTTTCAATTTTTACCTGTTCAGGTTTTCCAAAAAACATGCACTGAAATGCAATTACAAGTCCTCATATCTGTTCTTGAGCAATAATATGCAATCAATTTATACTGGTCCAGCTCACTCCAGATGTAATCATGAAGCGTGTGACCTCTGCGCAAAAATGAATTATCTCTCCACCCAGCAGAAGGTAATGAGAAGAAAGAAAACAGATTAATGATCAGTCACAGCCGTGCTGGTTCATGTCGCATTTAGACTTCTCGGTTTTTTCGCTTCAGATTTCTCTTGGTGCCTCGTATCTGGTACAAACTGTCATGTGTTGTACTTGTAACAATGCTTGGATGCATTTGAGTGTTTGTCATGCAGAGCGTAAACGCCTCAAAAAATAAGCAGGGTTGTTATATTCTGATGGAGGCGTGTGCTGCACAGGGATGGATCCCTTCACAGCCCAGAGTTTTCTGCCCATGCCAGCTGTCAATCGGAAAATAATTGTGAGAAAAATGTCAAACATTTTGGGACTTCAGTTTGAAAAGATTTGCTGCTGGTCTTTGTCATATGTTGATTTAACAAAATATTGAAGTTGTGTCCTTCAGCTGAGCTCAACTTTTCAACGATTTTAAAAATGTTTTACGAGGCAGTGATTCTCAAACTTTTCTCATTAGGTTCCTTAATTTTTTTTTTTTTTTAATTTACTCTCAAGTACACACAGACAAAAAAACACTGCGTAAAAAGAAACCAATTCGTGCACCTACAATAGTGCGTTGTGCCATCAGCGTCTGATTTGGCATAAAAAAAAAAACCTTGAATTCATTCAAAAGCTCAAAGTCTGACACAGTATTCCCCACAGATATGCTGCAACAAACCCCATCCATCCATCAACAGGGAGAACATGCAAACTTCATGCCGAAAGATACTTAATGTTTTCATTGTGAGGTTTAAGCACAAACCACTATTGCTCAGCACTGAAACCTCAATTAGTGAGAGTCTTAATAAGAGAATTAGTCAAACTTTACTTCCCCGGTTCTGTTCTGAATTATGCATCCAGTTAAATTAAAGTCTTAATGTTCACTTCTGAATGTATTTTATTTGATACTGTTTGCAGAAATTAACACACCTCATATAAACTGTTGGTATTCACGTGGAAAATGGTGCAGTCAGACATGGCAGCTCATATTTTTTTTTGTTATCTTTTAGTTCTCAGATGATAATGTAATTCTTTAAGTAATGTTGAACATGTGTGGAAGTTTTGTTCTCCCTGTGCTCGGTGTGCCAACCTTCTCAGTCTTTTCACAATCCAACAGAAACCAAAGGAAACTGAGCAGTTTCAGTGAAAGTTTCCTCTTTTCTGCAGTCAGCTCTCGCACTCTGCGGTTCTCCCCCTTTGTTGGCGGCCGACTCCGGTCTCGTGTTCCTTCGGGCTTCTGTCTAATTAAAGAGGGATTAATGAATCACGTTGTGAAACGAAGAGACCTCCCGCTCTAATCAGTCTCCGCTCACGAAGGGGGATGAGGGGAGGGAGAGGACGGCTCAGATGAAGCTTCTTCACCGTTCTCAGATTTGATTTAGACTCTCACTTTTGTTGTATTATTGCTCAGAACCACTGAAAACGCAACTTTTTGAAACTGCTGCTACTGCACAACGTGCACCATGGTTGGAGTAAATAGTTCTTCTGCACATGCGGGAGTGAATGGACAATGTGGCATGACTCCCAGTCGATGTCGTCTTTGAGACTTGGTCCTGGAACTTTTATAGCTGAGTCACAATAGTAGTAATAATCCAACTTCTGTGCCTGTAGGTGGACTACAGCAAAACAAACAACAGCACCCACTACTGGCCCAACATTAAAACTACATCTTTTTCAGTGTTTCTGCTGGTTTCGAGTTTACAGACATAGGTTTCAAAACGTTACCATGAGAATGCATAAACAATGTGTTTTCAATTAAAACGTCATGTAAACAGGCCTGAGTGATCTCCTGTCATGTTTCAGTTCATCCTCATCAGACGGCAATAATCTTTAAAAATCCACACAATTTTGTATTTGTGGACTACTTATCTTAATCTTGGAAATAAAAATTCCAAAATGTCATAAAACATTTTATTTTTGTTTGTTTTGTTTTTACTTCCTTTGAAAAGGTGTCACTTGATATTTTGGCAATATATAAACAGCTTCCCTTCAACTGTGATGCATTCATATTTTTTCCAAAAATATTACGCAACGTACAGCTGTCAGATTGACGGATTGTTTCTTGGCGTTGTTGAGTGACCGCTAGTGATCAGTTATCAGTAACTTGACTGGAAAACTCTCCAGCTTCGATTCCTTCTGTATGACGAAATTCTCGTTTCTTGTCGTCTCTCTGCTCAGGTGAAAGGATGCTGCAGGGACCCGGTGAAGGACTGAGCCCCACCTGAACTCTCCTCCCTCCCTCCCTCCCTCCCTCCCCCCCCCCTTCTTTCCCGGCGCCCCTCCCCCCTCGGAGCCCTCGGCGCCGGCTGCAGTCCCATCATGAACCTGCTGTGCCGCGGGCGCCTGAAGCTGCTGGTGGCGTCTCTCACGGCCATCGTCCTGCTCACCTGGCTCTACCTGCTCGCCGGAAACTTGGAGAGTGAGTACCAGCACATTGAATTGTGCGCAAATTCACCACTGAGCGTCATGATAGTTTGTAAATCACTTCATGGTCCAGTGGAATATAAGATCCACGCGTTGGATTTAGTGACATGTTCTTCAAGCTGGATCGAAGAGCTGGTTCTTTATAGCGAACGAGGGGAGCCGTCTGCCACCGCCAGTTCAACTGAAACAACAGCTTTGGTTCGAGGACCTTCAGGTTTTCGCGCTTCAAAATGCTGGAATGACCTTCCTGAGGAAAGCTTGAAGCCGTCTCAAAAGCTCCATTGGTGTAAAACTTCTATTTATTTTTACATTTCTAACTGCACTGTCAATCTTCACAAGTCTCCTCAGGTTGTCAGTCTTCCTCTATGTTCTTATTCAAATTTCTTTCCTTCCAGTCTTTAACATTTGAAGTGTAACATCAGTGCTCTGAACTCCCCCTCGCTCCTGTTTTACCTTTTCTTTTTGGCAACATTTCGACAGAGTTCATATTACTTTACTGGGTTTGATGACAGAAGCTGATTCCAATTGGATGATTTTTACTGTGGTTTTGGTCAAAAAGACTCAAGAATTCAACCAGCAAAAACCGAAAATGTCAATTATCCATCTTTTTTTTCTGCAACTCAAACTGTTTTCCTTCCATCTGACTATTAAGTTCAGTTGTTAAACACACGCAGGCTATTTTCTGTTCAGTTAGATTTCTCCTGGCCAGGCTGTGGCAGCGAACCGCAGTCAGCGCTTTTTGTTTGGACGGCGTCAGCTGAGGTCGGTACAACTCCGATGCCTCCAGCCTGTTTCCAGGAAAAGAAACTTTAATATAACACACACATATTGTAGTCAGACAGCCACATATACAGCTTATATTGAATTCGGCGTTCCAATATTTCCTGAGGTGCAGACTCATTTTATAGGTAATGAGTTGAGCTTTTCTTATCCAGTCAAAATCGTGTGAGGTATCCAACCACATCTGCACCGCAAGAAAACCTAAAACTGGAAAGTTGAACTGAAACTAGCATTTACTTTTCGTTCTGCGGATGATAAACTTTCAAAATTTTCGGAACCCAGAGTACAAGTGTACCTAAAAAAAGTCACTTATCAGTGGATTCTGTTTGTGTGCCTTTGTGTGTGTGTGTGTGTTTGCTTTGTGATGAACTGGACGCCTGACGTGTGTGTGTGTTACCTTTGCCATGGCTGCTCCAGCATCCCTAAATTGGACAAAGCATTGTGGGAGACTAATGGATTCACATAAAGTTTGCGGTGATTGCAGTGTTTCTGAGCAGCAGTGGGATTACATGCGTGTCGTGCGCCGTTCTTTCATCCATATCCTGGATGAATGCTGGCAGCCGCCATGAGATGAATATGTTACCACGTGTAAATGGCCTCTCCAGCAGCGAGGGCGAAAATGGGAGGGGAAAAAAAATGAGCACGGCATCCTTCTGGAATATTTTGCATTGCAATAATACATTAGGGCTCATTTAGTGGCGAGCACTGCGGCCTCGCAGTCAAATAGAGCACACAGCCACAGCCTTTCTGTGTGGAGATTGCATGTGGTTACCGTGTTTGCTAGCGTTTTTATTTCCTCAGAATTGTGAGATTGTGTGACTGTGGCGACCTGTCCAATGTGTCTCCCGCCTTTTTCCTCAGTTAGTTTCACTGGACTCCAGCTCCCTGCAGCCCTGACAACACAATAGGCACAGGCGATGGATGGCTTAGGAAAAAAAAAAAGCATGTTCATTTTTTTTTTTGTCTATCATGCTGTAATATTTACACACTGTAGTTAAAAAAATGAACATGACCCAAAGTGTCTGTCAGTATGAGAACATTTATTGAACAGCTGCAGGAAAGTTTGACCTTGCAGCCTCCGGTTCTCACACTGCTTTAGTGACTCCTCCAGAAAGGTGAACCGGGCCCTGGCTGAGAGATGACAATGGCAGGTTTAATGAGATTACTGGAACGGTGTGCGCCTGCATGGCTTTGAGGTGTCACGGCCGGACGCAGGTCTCAGCCGGCCAGGAGTCTCCGGTGTGGCTGCAGGTTTCTTTCTGGATGAATTTCCCCTTTTAATGTTTGAATTTAAAGTTCCATTATCGCAGCGATTTGTTACAGTTGAGCACGGTGTGACTCCCGGGCAGCATATGTTTTCTCCTGATATCTCGCACGCATGCAGACACGCACGGCTCCTGATGATGCTTTTAATATTTGATGTTCCCGTGGAGGGTTAGCTGTGATACTCAGAGGCCTAGCGGAGCGGCAGAAATGGGATTCTTCTTCGTCGGGGCTGCACTCAAACAGGGATGACTGATGAGTTGTCTCGGTGCAGTGAGTCCACTTTCGCTGAGAGTGTTTAACAGTGATGGACTGAGGTTTTGGAGCACATTGCTTCGGAAATAATCAGCTTTTCCTTCTCGCTGCAGGTCAGGTTTTGGTCACTCTATCGCTCCTTCCAACTTCCGCTCCCTCCATCTCAGATTCTGCTCTTCGACAATTAAATACGGAGTTGCTAAAGTGTGATTTAGAAGAATTTGTGAAGCGACTGCGGTAAATCAGAATGCTTATTGTAAATTCATACTGCAAAGAAAAAAAAAAGTGTATTCCTGAGAATTTAAATTCCATCCTCGCTATTTTCTCCTTCTCAAAGTGGGTGTGAACATTCCCATCATGCCTTGCCTCGCCTCAGCTGCAGGCCAGCTGCTGCTCAAGGGGACTTGAGAAGAAGAGAATCAGGAGGAGGAGGCGGCACAGGGAAAAGACGAGACAAAGGGACAAGGAGGGAAATATGGAGTATGGAATGTAGCAACACGATGGGGAAAGAATTAGAAAACAGAGGCGGAACAGACGCGGCTGACGGAAACAAAAGGACACGATGCATCTGTCAGGGATCATTTATCGGGGGCAGCAACATGTGTGCGTGATGTGAAGCAATAAGAAGAAGAATGTATTTTTGTCCGGGACACTGTGTGGCTCAGAGGACGAGGACGCATCAGGCTGTGGAGACGCAGGCCTCATTAGCAGACAGTGTGACGCCCGAAGCTGCAGACACGATAAATCACACAAACACCTGAGCGCCGCTCCCAATTATTCACTTTAAAATCAAAAAGACACCAACACAAAAGCATCTGTGACGCTGCAAAAACGAATAAAATCCCAGAACAAAAACAGTGGTAAGTCATTTAAGTCTAATTTTAAACCTGCTTTCCGCCTCAGTCTGGTCCAAATGAGGCCTCCAGGGAGGATGAGACAAAAAATACATTTTTCTATTGTTTTGAGAAAAAACATATGTAGAGGTACTACCAACCAAGCTTCTAAAAACCAGTAACTTCTACTCCATTAACCTTAAAATTAACTTTAACTTTCATTTTAAGGATTTCATAAAAGACACTTTCCCCTTAATAGGAGTGTTCAAACAGACTGAGCTCCACGCAATAGTCATAAATAAACACACACATGGTGCTGAAGCACTTTGGGAGTGTTCACACTGTCAGGAAGAGCGAGCTGAAGTGAGGGATGGACGGAGGCGGGAATAGGACAGGAAGACGTGTGATGAGCCAATTTTTGAGCCTGTGACTCATGAGAGCGCACCTCGTGCATATTCTCGGCTTGTTTGGAGCACAAACGAGGAAAACATGGCTGCAGCGCTGCGTGTGACGTCACCTGGAGGCCTTATGAAGCGATGACAGGAAGTTGACATTTACACTTTCTGACGTGTTTGCAGAGTTTCAGCGACAGGAAAAGAGCTTGACTGATCGGATTTTATTGTCTGGTGGAGAGCGGCTTTTATGCTTCGCTACTTTTAATTTTTACTTCAGTTTTACATTTTAGAAGAAAATGTTCAAGTATTTGTTTTGATTTATTGACATTTCTCTCTGCTTCTGTTTTGTTGCCATTTTTCCTTTGTATTTAAAGGTACATTAAGGATTTTGCTTGTTTTATGTGAAACACCGCCCCCTGCAGGCCTTGGGCGTCACTGCAGCTTAGTGAAACGCTCGTGTCTGTGGCTTGTGTCCATGTACGTGCACGGAAGAGGGGAACTCCTTCCTCACTGTTTTAGTAGCGCTCGAGTAAAATTTAAGTTTCTTTTGCCTGGTGGGGTCTGTGCTGGAGGTGTGGCAGTGCTAGGAGCCGGTCAGGAAGATCCTGCTCAGTTGTTGCTCGCTAAGCATCTGGCGGAGAAATGGCGGACAAAACGAAACCTAAGCAAATCAGGCCAGCCGGACAGACATTACATCACATCATCTCAAATTCTCCCCAAAAAAATTCTGGTGCCGAACCGGCACTGCAACTTTGAAGTGACAATTTAGCGCTGTTAGCGGTAGTTGTAATGAATATGTCAGGGCACATTGTACACATTATTGAATATTTGTAACGTATTTATGGTGGAAAACAAGTATTTTTAAAGTTGAAAAGCTCCTTAATGCACCTTTCATATTCCTCTTCGCCTTATTCATTGCTTATTTTTATCTTTCCTCCTCTTTTTCCTTCTTTATGTTCTTTTTAATATTCTTTCATTTATTGTTTTCAGTCTTTATCACCTTCCTCCTCCTCTTTCTTTCTCTGCTTCCTGTTTTCCTTCTGAAAATCCTTCTGCTGCCTGTTTCTGTATGAAAATACATCTTGAGACGGATGTCTTCACCTGAAACATATTTAAGTCCTCATTTACACAACAGCGGTGCTCAGGGCCATGGAAATACAGCTTTTGGAAAACAGCTCCAAGGATAAACTTAATGAAGAAACTCTGACTGGGATCTCGGTGTAAACGGCGGAAAATGCAAATTTTCTGAAACGCTGCTACAACATTAACCACAGCTGTAGCTAGTAGTGCTGCTCATGCACAAGCAGATGTACAATAAACAAGAACGACCTCGAGTTACATAAACGTCAGTCCATCTGGAGGTCTGCTACTCGCCATTGTTCATTGTACCATTGCCATGGAAACGCAAAACGTTTCTGAAGTAAAACGTTAAAACGATGAGTTTTCACTTGAATTGCCATGCAAATGGAGCCCGAGCTCCTTTTGGTCGTGAAGAACAAATCAAAAATCCAAAGAAAGATGTTTTCATGTCTCTTCTGACCTGCTTCCCCCCCCAGATGGCCGGTCCCTCCTGCTGGTGCCGTGTCTCGCCGACACGCCGGCCGCTCAGGTGCTGGAGCGAGCCGTGTTGGAGTCGCGGGTTCGAGAGGTGGAAGAGGAGAACCGGCAGATCCGCCTGCAGCTCAGCCAATCGCAGGGCACCGCCGCCCAGCCGGCGGAGGGTAACTACGGCAACCAGCAGTGGGGCGCGTCGGCAGACACGGGGCCGGAGGACGGCGACAACACGGCGGAGGAGAAGAACAATCACACCGAGTGTCCTCGCTCGCCCACCGTCCAGAAGTGTGAGGTGGGCAAACATTTTCAACACTCTTCTACATGAGAACGAGGCCTTAATGTCACTGTTTGCTTCTCAAATCACTCCGTCTGAACATGAAAATTGTTTGAGTCTGATGATTTTAAATAAAAAAGATATCAGTTTTATTGTGAGAGAAGATTAAAAGGATCAGAAAAGATTCACAATTATGTTATCTTCAACTACGAACATGTTAATTCATGAAAGCTCTGCAACACAACTTGCAGCTGAAGTAAGAATTCGATTAGTTTATTTCTTTGAATTAGCAAAAAGCTAAGCTAAATCAAACACCTTGTTCTTCTGAACAGATTAAATCTTGGTGCTTCACCAGTTCATCACACAGACATGAACCCCATGGGTCAAAACTGGCCTTCGAAACCAACTGAGCAAACTGTGAAATTTTCAGATCAAACTCATTTCTTATGCGCAGTGGACACATTTCACTGTACTTTGCATCAGAAGGCATCGTTAAAATTGGATTTATGTTGAGATTGTGGTTATTTATCAGTAATTATTTGGTGTTGGGAAAATACATACATTCCCATCGATCCCATGCTCTGCCCCACAACAAAGAAAAACTTTAACACTGAAATTGGATTTCAAATGAAACGTCGCGCTCCACATTCCAAGAAGCATCATTTTGAAATTTTGTGAAGCATGCCAGTCTTGGTAAGAGTCTGCTGTTCAGAATATCTCCATTGGCTTAAAACCATAAGAATTCAGCACATGAAGCAGCATAAGACAGGTGAAAACATAAAGACAGAATGGATGCATAGATCATCCAATCACAAACGTGCACGCTATATAAAAAGACAGCAGCCCATTGGGGGTGGGGGGGTATCCTCATGGGGGGGGGGGGGGCAGAGGTAAGCTGATGGGACTAAAATGTGAGGGAACACTCAACTCTTTGAAGCCGTTTGCAGCCTTTGAGCTCCAACTTTTCAAAGACTTTCTGCAGCCTGAAAGGCAAGTGACATGAAATCATACATATTTGAGAAGCTAAACACAAAATTTCACATCTGAGGATGCGGCTGAATGAATGTCCTGGATTCACTCGCTCCTGTGGCAGCTCACACGCACAAGACTGAAGGCCCAGTTTCTCCCCTGAAAACTGATGAGACGCTGCATAAATTTACTGTCGAGGTGTGAAGAAGGCTGATGGTGTGTTCATTACGGCGTGCTTGAAAGAAACACACACAGACACACACACACACACTGTGGATTTGTGATGAAAATTGTGAGAGAGTGACGGAAGCTTCTTCCCGTCTGTCCGCAGCTGATCCATGTAGCGTGCGTTTGTGCCGGTCACAACGCCAGCAGAGACGTGGTCACGCTGGTCAAGTCGGTGCTCTTTCACAGGTGAGGCTCTTCCTCCTCCGCTCTGCCTGTGCCGTCGCTTCTCCTCCTGGTTTGAGGCCGTGACCCAGATACGTTCAGGCCTTTAAGAATGCTTCAATAGCAGCATCGCTGAAGAGAAAAATTCAAAGAGTCAAAATTCCGACATGAGGACGGTTTATTGACCCTGAACTTTCTCGATCGGGTTTGCTTCACGCACGGTGTCGTATCAGTGGCGCTGTGTTTTTGGCGTTGGCGGATGTTGTGTTTCAGGGTTATTTTTACCACTCGGGGCTCAGTGGGTTTGAATGTTGAGACGATTTCAATGCTTCGTCGCTGCATGCTCTCTGGTTTTTTTATTTATTTATTTTCCGGTTGACCTCAATCAGTCCGGCTCTCCCTGTCTTGTTGTTTTTGTTCCTTTTTATAGACTCAGACATCAATTTTGTTCTTTTTCCTCTCAGTCTTTTGGATCTGCTGATGATTTGAAAATGAATTGGATAGTTTAAGAAGCTTTTTTTTTTTTTTTTTTTTTAGCCTGGTTTTAATGTGATTTTAAACATTGTTTCCGCTCAGCTCTTGTTTTTACCTCTGTTGCTTTTTCAGATTACACAGCTCTGGTAGTAATAATCGGCTCGCACAAAAATAACTACACGGAAACTTTTTGGCTTTTGAAATAATAAAGATCTCCAAAGTGGAACAAGTCATCAACATAGTCAACACTTGAAAAACAATGTCTCTAACATTTGGTGTATTTAGGAATGTATGCATTACTTTAAAAAGTAGCTTGTTCCATTACTCACGCTGTCTTGTTTTATTCGTAAATCTCACATTTGTCATTGTTACCATCGTTTCAGTTCTTCAGATCAACATTGCTTGTGGTGTTTTCAGGTAGTTCAGATCAGTTACTGTTTATCCTGCAGTTGAAACTAAACTTGTGACCTGGAAAAGTAACCTGAATTTGTTTCTCTGGGTTGAATCTGTGTTATTAACGTGCAACTCTGTTGTAGTGTGAGCCAACCAATAGCATCAAGATTGTCGAAAACAACATTCAACAGTAACATTTTGGCTTTTTTTAAAATGTAACAAAGTCAGTAATGTAGAAATTTCCCCGAAATGGAAGAAACTATGGAAAATAACCATCAATTTAGAGAAAATGCTGCATGGTATATATCCACTTTGAATTAATATTACTGTGCTATCCACTATAATGTTTTTGATTGAAGAAAAAACAATCACAAAAATTGCAGAACAAAGTTTGTTTTGTTTTTATTTGTTTTTGTTTTTTTTTCCCCAAGAAATGCAGCCCCATTTCTGTCTTAGTATATTATTGGCTGCTGTTATTACATTTTCTTTTTTTTTTAATAGCATTAAAAATAATTTAATAAACTACTAAAATACTGGTAAGATGTTAATATAATAACTCAAATATGTTATTCCACTATTAGCAAGTTATTACATTACTTACTTTTGTACATTTAAAGTATCCGGTGGGTATTATGTTCTTGGTATTTGCCATTATCACATACACTGCATAGATTTTTAAAGCTACAATGCATATTCTAACAAACATCCTGAAAAAAATTGAATATTTTAGCTTTCATATGTCAGCATATGAAGTCTGTTGTTTTGTTTTATCAAAACACCCGACGGGCCTCTCCAGGCATTTGTGTCAGAAAAATATTTAAAGCAGAACTATGCAAGATTTGCTTTAGCGCTCCCCCTACTGGTCTCCTGTGAAAGCTCACTGTCGTAAACGTTCTCCGCATCATCCCCCCTCCCCCACCCCCGCCCCTGCGTGCAGAGAGCGTCCCACTCCCGTTTCCTTTTTTTTACGCTCGTTACACAAAGTTTTTTTCTGTCTTTTTGGTTCTGCCATCCGTGAGCACCTAAGGGTGGCGTTGCTAACGCTAGCGAGGGTTTCATGTTTGTTTTACGCGCTTTTGTTAAATCTTCTGCAGCGGCAGTTCCTCGCGCTGCCCGGGAGCTTCCTCCGGTTGCTCCCTCTGTCGTAGACATGCCTGCCTCACACACTCAAACTTATTGGAAAACAAACACACTCGGAGATGCTTTCAGCTCAGTGCAGCGAAGTCACTCGTACTCACTTCTACCAGAGGAGGTGCCACTCCTCTTTATTTTTCAGTTACCAAACAGAAATTAGAACCAATCAACACATCATGCAAAGATCGTCTCTTGCAACACAATGACAGATATCGCGCTCCAACAGCTTTTATACTTATAATCCCGTATGAGTGCCGTAAAGCAGGTTTGTTCTCGCGAGATGTTGTCGGGTCGCTCCTCTGAAATTGCAAGCGCTGTTTTCAGAAATCAGACCCCGGGGGGAGTGGAGGGACAGGCGAATCACCGTGACAAGTCTTTGCTTACCCCCACAGGGCTTCTGAAACACATTTACTGAGGTAAAAAAGTTGCATAGTTCTGCTTTAATGAAGCAGACTAGATGCTACAATAATACACAACAATCAACAGACTGACAGGCCGAGTTAAATTTTACACACTGTAAAAACAGCTTGTCCGGGAGAGTGAAGCAGAAAACATCGACACATTAAAGGCCTGTCTCAAAAACAAAAGGACAAATCAAGTAAAAGTAACAAGGCGGGATGAAAAAATGAAAACAAAAATCCATTAAGACAACATTTCATTTTTTTAAGCTTTTTGTACAAAAAGTCAAACTGTGAAGCTGTTGGATGGTTTATTGTCATTTCAGCTGCGTGGGTTTATTCCTGTGCTGGTGATGACGGTAAATGAGGACACAAATGCTCTCGGCAGTGAAAAACACTAAGCTGCCATCCAGATAAGCTTTTATTGTCAGAGCCGGAGCAGCGTCAGCAAAGCATCAGGAAAACCTCCGAACCTGTCTTTCCCTCTCGAATTTCAGGAGAAACCCTCTCCACTTTCATTTCATCACCGACACGGTGGCCAATCGCATCCTGAGTTCGCTGTTCCAGTCCTGGATGGTCCCGTCTGTGCAAGTCAGCTTCTACGATGCGGATGAACTCAAGGTAAGAGGAAAGCACACGCAGCTGTCAGTCCTTGTCCAAAAAAAAAAAAAACCTCCTCACATCTGTAACCCGCCGCTGCCTCCTGGAACAAGGTGAGTCAAAGTCAAAGCCAACGTTTACTACATCAAAGCCGAAGCCGCGCCAGGCAGCAGTGAGGTTACAGTCAATAGCAGGGATAGAGAAACAGCTCAGCGGAAGAGTCGCAGAGCATCAAACAGTGAGACTCGTCTCCGAGCGTGAAGCAGGAGGTCACAGCTCGCACCTTCATGTGCTCGTCAGATCATTTGTCACATTAACAGAGATCAGAGCGTCGTTATCGCACTCTGATGATGAAGTGGGAAGGTCAAACTTCAGATTTAGCTTTCAGTGTAATTTAAAACCGAGCTGAAATGAGGAGATCATGCAGTTTATCACTGGAAAGTTAAATTTAACTGAAGGCTTTATAAGTGCTCTAATGTCTGTAATGGATGGGATTTCGGGATGGCACTACAACTCCTCATAAATAAATGAATGGCTTTATGGAAATGTCCCACACATTCTGTGTGTGGGAGATTTGTTAGATGCAGGAAGAATGAACAAGTGTGTGTCTTTGAGTGAATTTGACAAGGTCCAAATTATGATGCTGAACTGTGATACTTTAATCACCAACAGTGAGAATTTGCGTTGTTGCAGATCAACGACACTCTTGAATGTCAATGATATTTTCCAATAGTAGTGGCTTCTTTCAGCATGATGAAGCATCCTCCCATGACTCGGAAATCACTCAGGGGTAATTTAAGGGAATACAACAAAGTTTGAGCTGTTGCCCTGGCCTCTGAAATCTCCAGATCTCAACCCCATTGAGCTTGTGTGCAGTGTGCTGGAGAAACCAGTCTGATCCAGCTTATATGACTCAAATATCTTCTGCTAACATCTTGACACACCTTCAGAGGTCTGGTGGAGTCTCCAACCTCTGACAGGTGGTCTTAATATTATGGCTGATTGAGGTAGACTACATATGTTACGGGAGAAAACATTGACAAATGGAGTTTTAATGGTAACTGGACTTCACCTGTATCGCAGATTTGACCTCTTTAGCAGTCTCAACACACTCCTAATGATCAGTCTCATCCACTCATTTGCATACACTAATCAATCAAGCGCACACACAAACACACACACACACACACACACACCAATGGTGATTTGTGCAAGGCAAGGTGCCGGTGCACCATAAGGAGTTCATTGTCTTGCTCAAGGACACTGCCTTACTCATCCAACCTCTACATTGCTTATGCGCAGTGTGACCAGGGTTCAGGGTGTCATGTCAGTTTTATGTGTTTTTGAGCTGCGTGTTCTAAAGCAGTTTTGTGGCGACGCCGTCGGCAGCTAAATGCGTGCGTCAGTGAAACCTCCCTCTTTTAGCAAGTCAAGTGACACTTCGGCACGAAAAGTTACTTCACCATCAGGTCAATGAAGGAGCTCAGAGTGACGGGGATGTACGGCCCCAGCATGAATTAGCATTTTGTGTTTCCAACCTGCGTGGCGGCATTCTCCTCCCGCGCTGCCTCGTGCTGAACAATGAGTCCTTTGTGCTTTCAAATGCTTCGACCTGCAGCCTCTCTCTTCCCTTTCCATTAACTCGCATTAAAGTGGAGGAAAACAGCCGAGACTTTAAGCCGATTATATTTGCAGATGATGCACTTATGCAGATCCAATTACTCTGAATCAAGAGAATTAATTAAAAGACACTATTTGCAGATTCAGGGGAAAAAAAACACATTGAGCCTTTGCCAAATATGCTGAATGTGTCTTTGTGCAAACCCACGTATGGGATTCTGCTCCCACATAATGAACAGCTCAGCACGGATGCTTTACCTGTTTGAAGAGGCTGTTCAGAGCCAGTCAGAGGGATTTCTACTGAATATTAAAATGCATGTTCTGTTTTTTGTTTTTTTCTGTTGCAGTCTGAAGTGTCGTGGATACCCAACAAGCACTACTCAGGTATTTACGGCTTGATGAAGCTGACGCTAACCAAAGCTTTGCCCTCAGACCTGTCAAAGGTCATCGTCCTGGACACGGACATCACCTTCGCCACCGACATCGCTGAGCTGTGGGGCATTTTTAGAAAGTTCACAGGTAAGAAAATGGTTTGTGCCTTTTGATTCATGATTATTGCTAATTACATGTAAAGCTGTTGTTTATAAAGGGATATTTCAGGAAGGTTATGCGATATTGCAAATCATCGAAGCAAAGAAAAACAAAGTTATAGTAATGAAGTTCATATAATCCAAGAAAGTGTTTGACATTTCCTTATTCATTTATTACCCAAACTCTTCATATTTCATGATCAAGTCAATGATGAAAAACAGAAAGAAGTTCTTCATGTTTCACTTTCAGCAGCCGGCAACCAATGCGAGTTTATAATTTATATGTATTTGAAACATTAAAAAGCATCAATATACCTGCTGAAACCTCTGATGTGCCTGATGACTGAAATACTTTAATATCTGAGAGAATCAAACAGAATCAAAACTGAATCAGTTCTGAAGTTTTCCAGAACTTCTGCATTGATACACTTCAGTGAAGGTTTTAGGTTAAAAAAAGCTTCACATGAAGGAGAAGGCTCTTTGAAGACTCGGGGTCTGACTCTTCAGGCCTCATAAGATCTTCCATGTAGTTTAAAAACTACAATGTTGTTTTAGGGCTTTAGATTAGGGTTAGGATTAGAGATTACATGGAGGGAAAAACCTAACGAAACCTGCTGTGTGTTTGAACGTTTGATTCACAGATAAACAGGTGATCGGTCTTGTGGAGAACCAGAGCGATTGGTACTTGGGAAACTTGTGGAAAAACCACAAACCCTGGCCTGCGCTGGGAAGAGGCTTCAATACAGGTAATCAGCCGTCGTTGCAGGTTGTTTCCTGGCGATACCATCGCAGACATGGACCTGCTGTTCTGCTGCACACACACTAACAGAAGAAAAGAAATAAGGTTGCTGACGGATTATCTCTCTCTCTCTCTCTCTGGTGCAGGAGTCATTCTCCTCTACCTGGAGCGACTGCGGCGGATTGGTTGGGAGCAGATGTGGCGGCTGACAGCAGAGAGGGAGCTGATGAGCATGCTCAGTACGTCCCTCGCTGATCAGGTGAGCTGTCAGAATGGTCAAGTACGGAGTTGTCTTTGGCTCAGTTAGGGTCAGAAAACATCACTGACATTCGGCGGGTAAACAAATTTGATTCCAGTCGAGGGGGTCACGCTCCAGATTTGATTGACATTCACACTAGAATCGGTACTGCTGATGATGCTCAGGAGACTCTCCTCATAGCTGCACATTCACCCACCGAACACTTGACTGTGTTTATTCACAAATTGCTCCCGATCCAATCCTTTGGCAGCAGATCAAGGCATTCCGGTGTGTCGACCTGGTCAAAATGAGCTGATAAAAACTGAAATGTGACTCTGAACATGGCTGTTGGTGCCAGACAGACTGGACTGAGTATCTTAGAAACTGCTCACTGAGCATCATTTAAACACCACAGTCCCACCGAGCATTGCTGCTAACAATGTCCAGCTCTTTCTGATCCGCACTTTTAACAATTACTTCCAACATATTGATCAGTCCGTTGGACTTAGACGGTTTCCATAGTTCATGGATGTCATGGATGTTCAGCTGGCAGATCTGCAGGAAGCTTTTGGTGCTGAAAAAATACTGAGGAATGTTTTCAGCTGCTGTCTGAATCAATACAACCAAGAATCAAAACAGTTCAGGTGGTCAAATAGTGTCTACAGAAGGTTTTAACTGGTGTGCAGGTGTACATGAGGGAGAAACTCTGGGCTCAAGGGCACCTTGACACAACAAAAGATAAAGAATTAGCCCACTGACACAAGTTAAACACTGAGGATATTGTGAATTTCCTTGCACTGGATGCTTGTGAGTTAACTTTCAATCCTATATTTACAACTTATTTCATTATTTCAGAGTTTTCCAGTCCGACTCACAATAAATGCAGAAATAAGATACATACAGTACTTTGCTTCTGACCTAATCACCTGCTTACTTATTCATACACAGCGGTTTGTTTATCCGTACAAATCTGCGCTTCTGAATACTCATCAGTTTAACCTCTTGTACTATAAGGAAGATAGTTTCAGTTCTATATATGTTCATATAAGAAGCATATAGGTAGGAGTTTACTTGCTCAGTTCCGACATGAATCTTTCTGTTCCTGTGCTTTAATGCCTCCTGATCCTGTCATTGCGATTGCTGCAGGTTGTTGAACCTCTGTGATTGTGTGTTTCGTACGCAGGACATATTCAACGCCTTCATAAAGCAGAATCCGGTCCTGGTGCATCAGCTGCCCTGCTTCTGGAACGTCCAGCTCTCTGATCACACTCGCTCCGAGCAGTGCTACACTGAGGTGTCTGACCTCAAGGTACACACACACACACACGCACACACACCAGCAGCCAATTATCTGATTCCAACGAGCTGACCCCATGACCCCAGACATGCTTCCCGCATCATTACTCTCTATTAATCTAACAGTTGTTCTCTTAATTGTGCAGAAAATGTTAAAGATCTAAAATGATACTAAAGATGATGTTATCGAATCACTTGTCTTATTTGACAAACGGTCCAGAATCTGCTAAACTGTTCATTTATAATCCATTATGACAAAGAAATGCAGACAATCATCACACTTCAGAAGAATTACAATGATGATTGACATCCTCTTAACAGCCAGACTTCTTCAGTGCAGCCACAGCGCTTATATTTTGAAGGACTGAAATAGTTTGCAAACAAACAAATCCCTGGCTTGTTTCGATTGAAGATTAAGGCTTTGATTAGTGGTTAAATCACTCTCCTCAAACATTTGTGGGTTTCAGGTGATCCACTGGAACTCGCCAAAGAAGCTACGTGTGAAGAACAAGCACGTGGAGTTCTTCAGAAACCTTTACCTGACCTTCCTGGAGTATGACGGAAACCTGTTGAGACGGGAACTGTTCGGCTGCCCGAGTCAGGCCAATCCGGAGAGCGTGCAGGTTAGAGCCAGCGGCTCAGGCGCTGTCCGCCGATCCCTTCACAAACAAGACAAAGTCAAAGGGCTGATCTGCTGCTGCTCCCTGATTTCAGCTGAGAGTTAAATGGTTCATTCAGGCAGCTTACAGCTGGGAAACTTACGAGAAGAGAAAGAGTCACTGCTGAGTCAGGGAGCATTCTGAGGAGGATACAGAATAGTCAGATCTCACGTGTTGTGCAGAAGAATTATACAGCATCGTCTTAGCCACGGACAAACTGACCTCAAGTAAGAGGCCATGAATGTTTAAATGTGTTTTATCTCTCAGCTCCAGACGGCTCTGGAGGAGCTGGATGAGGACGATCAGTGCTACGACTTCCGGCGAGAGCGACTGACGGTGCATCGAGTGCACCTCTACTTCCTGCAGTATGAGTACACTCCAACCGAGGACGACACCGACGTCACGCTGGTGGCCCAGCTCTCTATGGACAGGTACGGTGTTTCCATGCAAGCACAGTTTACCACAGATTCACATCGATGTAAATCAGTTTTGGGTTTGTTAGAAAAATAGAAAACTCCAGAGAATGTGGCTCGTGGTCTTCTTTGTTGAGGGATGACTGTGTTTCCACCAGGCTGCAGATGCTGGAGGCCATCTGCAAGCACTGGGAAGGCCCCATCAGCCTGGCGCTCTACATGTCCGACGCCGAGGCCCAGCAGTTCCTGCGCTACGCTCAGGCCTCCGAAGTTCTCAAGAACCGCAAGAACGTTGGCTACCACATCGTGTACAAGGAGGGCCAGTTCTACCCGGTGAACCTGGTTAGAAACGTGGCGCTGAAGAACGCCAACACGCCCTATGTGTTCCTGACCGACGTGGACTTCCTGCCCATGTATGGTCTCTACGATTACCTCAGGTAAGACCGACCCTCTGGCTCTCAGGTTTATGGCCGGTAGCGTTGACTCTGCAGAGCAACTTGGTTTTTGCCCTTTTTGTACTTCTGGCAGCAGCCTGCGCAGATAAGCTTAAAAATATAATAGCTAATAGCTGTTAACCTTTAACCGCAACCTATAAAGACTGTTTCTATGAAGTTTGTTGTTAGTTATTCTTATTGGAAGAGAAAAAGGGCTCATGAAAATTAACATTTTTATTTACTTAAATACTGACCATGAAATGTATAGGAATCAAATCATGACTAAGCAGCAGTGATGCTGGGTGACAGTAATTCAGAAAAACAGTGGCTTAAACTGCTTTTCATCAAGAGATGATTTTCTTACTGAGAGAATCAGAAAATCAACCTTTGACTTTGATGACTTCGATGGCAGAAATCTTGAAGTGTCGGTGCACCGACAACAGTTCACTGAGGACGACTCATCCCCATTCCTCTCCCATGTACTTTCACTGCACTCCAAAAAAAATCCTTCATGGAAAAGAAATATCAGTAAACTGTGCTTAAAACACCAAACATTCACAGAGAAATGCAAGTGTAATTTCATTTGAAGTGTTAAATTTTACTTGTGAAACTCTAAAGTCCTCTTTTGTTGACGTAAAGGGTCTGGTGACGGCAGCTCATTTTATTTTAGCAGAGCCATTTCAGCTTAACTGTACTGAATGTGTAATGCTAAAATATTATTTTAATATTTGCACCCAGAGAGTTTTTGGGATGAACCTGAACGAAACAAAATGAATAATAAGCCTTTTTTTGTTTTAACATATCAATCACAAACCTTGATGTCTGACATGCAATCTGATCATGATCAACATGATTAAAGCTGTAATTTTGAGGTGATTCGGGAACTAATTATCCAAACAGCATGACACCAACATCAACTACTGTAATTAACAACACAACTTCTTTCTTTTTTTCATTTTTTCCATGGTGAAGCGTTTTAGGGTTTAATTAACTTTTTTATTGCGGCTTTGTGATGTTCAATAACCCTGCTTTTCCTCCAGCTGACAGAGGAAAGAGTGTTTGCTTCTCATTTCAAGCAGCAGACTTGTGTCAGACTGTTTTGAAGATGGGAATTATCTGTTTGTCTGACTTGTCAATCATCCCTGCAGCGTCAGGAGGTTATTGTTCTGCCTCTTTGAACACAGGCTGATGTGCTCGGCGACTTTTGTTTATGAAATTCCTGTTTAAATTCAGTTGCGCCTTGTTCGTCTTTTTCTGGCCGCTGCAGAAAGTCTGTGGTGCAGCTGGACATGGCTCACACCAAGAAGGCTCTGGTGGTCCCCGCGTTCGAGACTCTCCGTTACCGTCTGTCTTTCCCCAAATCCAAAGCCGAGCTGCTCTCCATGCTGGACATGGGGACTCTCTACACCTTCAGGTACGCAAACGCAGCCGGCTGTTTACAGTTTCATGTCAGCAGATGAAGATTTGAAGGGATGACATGCGACGGCCGCTCCCTTTCCGTTTCCCCTCTCTGCAGGTATCACGTGTGGCCGAAGGGTCACGCTCCTACCAACTATGCCAAATGGCGAACGGCCACCACGCCCTACAAGGTGGAGTGGGAGCCGGACTTCGAGCCGTACGTGGTGGTGAGACGAGACTGTCCCGAGTACGACCAGCGCTTCGTGGGCTTCGGCTGGAACAAGGTGTCTCATATCATGGAGCTCGACGCTCAGGTAAACCCGATTTCACAAAGAAATACTAGAAACTCAAATCTAGAGTTTAAAAAAATTAATCTAGATATCAGGATATATTACTGACTTAGTATGTTTAGGTTTTTTTTCTACCTTACATTTTTAATAGTTACTTCGCAGGTTTTTCTTTCCCCTGGGAATGATGCATTTAATTTTGTACTCATGCTCCTCTATATTAAAACGTCAGCAAACATTTCTAAATCTCTGAAATTCACTTCCGATCCAGTTTGGCAGCCATGCCGATACATCTGCAGCAGGCAGCTGCACTCTGAGGTTTTTCTATGTTCTCTGGCACAGAAAAATGACGCCGCCCCACTCCCACGACATAAAACATGGTTAATGTCAAATATCTTTCCAATTTATCTATGAAATGCACCTTGGTGGGATTGTAAAAGAGAAAAATGGATTTGTGCCGTACAGATGAGGGCCACATATTAGTGAAAAATCATTTTATCTGCAGTGTTAAAGGTTAGTTGGAAGAATCTTATAGCTTTCTAAGGCTGAATTAACATTACACCTCGAAGACAAGAGCTGAGATAAATGCCATCGAAGTCCATAAAAAATGATTGTCTTTTGAAAAGCATCAGAAAGTTGATGTTGCCTTTATCCTGAGTAGACCTGAAGCAAAATTAACTCTAATCCACTTATGATTATGATATTTGCATACTTGTTTGCAGATCAGTGTCTTTCATTGGACATATATCTTAAAAAAAAAAAACAGAAAAAGAAATGAAAACAAATCCTGGCTGCGTGTTTTTCCAGGTCTGGAGCAAACTAAGCTGCAGCCATGTGGAAAATGAGAACTCGCCACAGAGTGAATCTCTTCACATCCTCCAGGAAACAAAACCAGCCAGTTTAATTCCAAAGTTGCAGGAGGAGAAACTCTCTATCGGAGAGCTGAAGATAGAGATTAACTATAACTCCAGCATGTTTGGCAGCAGCTTATCGATGTTATGAAAGCAAAAAAAAAAAAAAGTCTTAATTACTACAGTTTTGCCATCAGTGAAAACAGTTTCACTGTCGCTCACTGAGCTCTCAGGTCAGCATTTGCACTTTTAACAGTTACTATTTCATGAAACTCTTGTTTAATGAACTCGCGTCTTAACCTAATGAGTGAATTCAGCTCAGTTAGCGTCACTCCACAACAATAGCTCAGTCTTCACCGAGTTACTTCTTAATATTTTCTGTAACTGGTGAAGCGGCTGCGACTCTTCCAAAGCGGCAAAAAGTCACAGAAATCCATTTCGTCCGTTGAGAGCTTGGCTCCGAGCCGCACTCAGAGTGTCTGTTGTCTCTTGCAGGAGTACGACCTGATGGTGCTCCCCAACGCCTTCATGATCCACATGCCGCACGCCCCCAGCTTCGACATCTCCAAGTTCCGCTCCAGCTCCAGCTACCGAAACTGTCTCAACACGCTGAAGGACGAGTTTCACCAGGACCTGTCCCGGAAATACGGCTCGGCGGCTCTCAAGTACCTCACCGCCCAGAGGAACATCTGACAGAGATCGTCTAAAACGAATAAGGAATAGAAGCGGGACAGCAGAGAGACGGGTGGGCGGATCCTTCGGCGCCCTCCGCAGCTCGGACTCGTACTGACGCCGGGAAAAGGACGGCAGAAGGGGGAACGTCGCCACCGAGCGTGATTTTGAAAGCTTTACAGCCCTTTCGAGCATCCCCGGGCTCCTGTGCATTAACTCTCCAGTCGACTCCACCTTCAGGTGACCGAGACGCAGAAACACGAACCCCCAGCAGGACGGCGGGGGGTTTCTGAAACGGCTGAACTGGCTGGGCGGGAGGAAACGGATGAGACCAGCTTTAAGGCCAGGAAACAACAACCATATTCTGACTATTTGCTCTGACAATCAGGGCTGTTATTTTCTTTTTTTTTGTTCCTCCAGAAGACATAAAGAAAAAAAACAAAAAAACAAAAACAACAAGCCGGTCAGCTTGGATTTCTGGATACCGCGGGACCCCCGGAGGTTTGGGAACACATTAAACATTTGAATCACATTCGGGAGGCCGGTCGAACTGGAGAAAGATTAAAGCCTTATCACTTTCCAGATATTTACGAAGATATTTAATGATATTTTTATTTCTTCTCTTTTTATTTTTCCCCAGCGTAATTCTGAACCAATGATAGTGAGCATTTGCATCGACAACATTTTGATTATGGCTTTACATAAGAATCAGTTTATTTTTATTTTTTTTTTCCTTTCTATATTTTCGGACCTCTTTGAAAAGATAAACATAGTGTTGAATTATTTCAGATTTTCTGTGGGCTTCAGGGATGTGCTTTGTTTGTATGCGTGCGAGTGAGTGTGTGTGTGCGCGTGTGAGTGTCTGTGTGTGTGAGAACCAGCTGCGTCATGTGGCACGTCTCAAACACGCTTCCAGCTTGTCGTCGGAGTCACGCTCGCTTCTGTCCTGCATGTGAACGGCTGCACAACATCTTCCTTTCACGTTAGAAGTCGGTACGACGTTTCCTCCTCATCCATCCCGCCGAGAAAAAAAAAAACCCTTTTCTGATCAGATTCTTCATCACCAATAGGGACCAACTCACCCGACCAACACTGACCCCAGACAGGGAGTTGGTGTCAAACGAAGTTTTGTGCAGAGAGACCGAAGACAGGAGCTAATTTTTTTTCATTTGTTGTGTTTGTGCCATTTCTGTTGTGTCGGATTCACTGGATAATTGTGCCATCTACTGTAAATCTTCACCTTAACGGTTTTTCTTTGTTGAAGTCCAGCTGAAATTACAGATTTAAACAACTGCACTAATTCAGCTGTCAGCCTTTAAATTACTCATCTAGAGTTTTTAGAAAATCAGGCTGATCAGAGGTCAGCCTCCACCTACAGAGGTTTTAAAATTTTAAATTTCTCTACATTATTTGGCCATAAAATCCATACAAGTCACCAATATGGAGAGCAGCTCTAATTGTTTGTGTTTCCTGAACATTTGTATGAAAACACGAACGGTGTTGTTGGAAAGATTGAACTTGTCCCAGTTCAGGAGCTGGATGTGGCTCTTCAGCCACTCTGTAGCGGCTCCCTGCAGCTTTTAGAAAACTCTCATTGGTTGCACAAAAGACAAGCTTTCAAAGAGACTCTTATTAGATTAGGAAACCACACCTACTGGGATACGTCTAAAAAAGTAATCTACTTAAAGCTTAAAAAGAAAGATAAAACTTGTAAAATTGCAATAGAAAATTGTTAATAATGGTAAATGATAGAAAACAAAATTAGAAATTGATAAAAAGACTAAAAGGTAAAATAGGTAAACCTCAAAATGCACACGGCCGGTCAGCTGAAGTCGCACCTGATTGGCTCTGGAACCTGGGAGTGTGACGTCTAGCCCCGCCCATCAGAGTTGTTCCATCCCTGAACTCTCATTTTGGAAGAAAACAACTTGACCAAGACATTATTGATGGAGACGACAAATTGTTTAAAGGGAATGTTTCTTCAATGATGGTGAACAATGGGAATGATTTTTATTGTTTTCATAGAAATTTCTTACTTATTGTACCTTTAAATGAAACACGAAGAGCAACGTTTTAGAGATGTGAATGTGTTTTACATCTTTAGTCACACGTATCCACAAAACAAAACTGATTTTTAATATTATCTTCAACAACTAAGCTTTACCACAAAATTGCTCATTACTTTGTTGATCTTAATTTTTCTCCAAAATATGCCAACCTGTGGAGCAACAGTCCACAGATCATAAAGACAATGTATCATCACTGAGGACGTATTCAGTCAGGGAATTTTCCCATTTATGCATCGTTTATTACAAAATGTGATCATACACTTAAACTGGTGAGTTCAAAATATTGAAGCCCAACATTACGTTCAAGTCATCAAACTCCTCGATGAATGAGAAAAGGCTTCGGACTTGATGTGTACTAACTGTTTTTACTGGAAGATGCTGCCACTAGTTGTTCCAAATAGATTTTTTTTTCTTTGTTTCAGTGCAAAAAACATCCTCATTTCACATTTTGGATTTAATTGGAAGAAGCGCCGACACATGACACTGCTTTATATAAACTAGAAGCCTCTGATAGACCTACACCCCCACATAATTCCAGCTGGACTTCAACCCTCTGAATGTAACATTTGTGTTGCTCGTTCGTTGTTCATCCAACACTTCCAACCAGCGCAGGGTTCACAAATAAGTTGACTATGAAGTGCTTCTTGGATATTTTTTCTCAGTATAACTTATCTCCTCCTCTAAAGAAAAAAAAATTACTGGGTTCTTTTATTTATTTTTTTTCTTTTCAGTGCTTCTTTCAGTAAGAAAATCACCCTGGAGTCATGATTCAATGAAGCACTCAAGCAGTTTATTGTTGAGTCGTCCCTATTCTAAAATCTGAAAGACTTTCACATCACTGTCGATGAGGTGAAACGATCCCTCAGAAAGAGTTTGGAATAGTTTGAAGAGTTGAACAATAACTACTCTGTGAAGCTGTATCTCCATGGCAAAACACAAATATCCGGTTAGCATCCACCACATGGAAGACAAGTTATCATTAAAAAAAAAAAAAATATATATATATATATATATACTGACATTTTATTAAAGGTGCTGTAGGCAGGATTTTGCTAGTCAATGCTAATTTTTCTGTGTTTTCTTTGGATTAAATTTTAGAGTATCCATTGATAATCCATTAGGAGTGTAGCATAATTGCACTACCGCGAGGGCGCAGCGTTTCCATCTGTCTCTGTTCTGAGCTGAAAGGCAATCTCGACAGCTCCAGGTATCTTTGACCAATCAGAAGAGCCCCTGAGGCTCTAACCGCGATTGGTCGAGGGGGAGTCGTCACATGTTCTTGTGGGAGGGGCTTAACTTGCGTAAGGGCGTGATGTTAGAGAAAACAGGATAGGATTGGCTGTGCTGGGTTTCAAATTGTCATCTTAGATGGGTCAAATCGCCATCTTGCTTAGGTAAACCTAAGCAAGATGGCGGAGATGCGGAATCCTGCCTACAGCACCTTTAAGTAGGAGTTTCTTTTTTAATTTTCTTTTCAACAAAACAACAAAAGTAGAGAATAAATTCAATGGTTCATCACAGGCTCAAAGCTGTATGTTCAGCGTAATTTGTCCTCTTTTATGAAACTAGAATCCAGTGAGTCTGGACAGTTTGAGGTGAAACACTTTCAAGAGTCAACATGAACTACTTATGATGTGGTGGTGCTACTTTACCGAGAACCTTTTCCGGCATATTTAGCTAATTATTTTTAACATCCAACAAGAAAATGTCTCAGAAGTCACAAAAGAGGCATTTACTGCCATCCTTATGTTGCGCAATCAAAAGTTGTTGAGTCTCATTTGATGGACACTCAATCCAAAAAAACAGAATGCTAAATTTACCGACATAAAGACAAATAAGGTAGGAATACAAATATGCAACCCGGTTTTTCCTGCAGCTCTCTATTGATCTGTTTGTTCTAATATGCAAAGTTGAGGCCGAAACATGATTCCTATTTATTTTGACTGATTTGAGCTGCTGTTACACAGAAATCTGAATGTGCCGGCCAATATTCGAGCTCCTTGCAGGCCAAATAGAGTTTTACGGATCTTTTTCTGTTGTAAAAAATCAAGATGAGAAGATTTTCAGGAGTGACACTGAAGTTCACAGCGATTTCAGACTTTAGTTTTCAATCATTTGTGGGGTTTTTCTGTCTGTTTTTGTGTCAAAAAGCTCATTTTCTGGATGTCTGCCTGCATTTGTGAGGGAATTGAAAAAGTAGTAAAAAAAAAACATCAACAAAAAGACGAGCAGAGGAAAACTGAAATAATTTCCACGGAGCAGACGCAGGAGTCGGGTACTGAGCGTGGGATCATGGGCGATGGTGTCGGCGACGGCGGTCGGGTGAGTGTGAAGGGTGCCATGGAGAGCCCGGCTCCCTCCCCGCTGCCATCCAGCACCGCCTCCATTGACTTGTTGTTGATTGTGGTAAATGCTAGTGCCTTTGCTGTATTGTGAAACTGGATATTGATTGTACTGTTGTACCAACAGGGCCTGGGGATAGTCAGGCACTCTATTTATTATTGTTGACTCAAATCAATCATATTTTTCTATGTAAGTGCTTTAAATAAATTTGCCCTTTTTTAATCACTCTGTGTGCTGCTGACTGAGAGAAGGTGCAAACCGCAGACGTTTGCATCATTTCTGTGAAAATATCAGTATTTGCGATGATGGAGACCTTGAGGAATTCTTTTCTATATTCTTACCCCTGCAGGCCAGAGAATGTGTTGAGATGTTGAGAAATGTTAAATATTGACCGAGGTCAGTGGGTTTTTTTTTTTTTTCAGTCTTGTGAAAACCTCCATGCCCAAGTAAAAGTTCCCAATACAAACTGAAAGTCTTAGATAAATAGGAGCCTTGGTAATTCTCATCCTGTTCTCATGTAAAATATAATGCAGAACGTGGATAATCATCCCTGAAGTATGTTTAATAGTTAAACAGTAAAACAAGCAACAACAGAATACACAGGAAATGAACAACAACAAAAAAAAGAACACGGTGCTTGAATTGAAGCAAAGAGCAAAATAAAAAACAATTAAGTCCAGGGAAATTCCACCAATGCACTGTGTCTACACATGAAGACCGCAAACAACCCCGTCGCAGAAGATTCACACACTGGAGTCAGACCTTTCAGCTGAAGCTGAAAACAAGCCATGATACAAAACAACCGTAATAAAGAGAAAATGGCCAACAGATTTACATTATGTCTTCATGTGAGCCCATTTCCATAAAGTGTAGCGTAATGTGTGAATTACAGATAAACTCTGGATTCAATGGTTTGCAATTTTCAACATGGTCAGCATTCAGCTGCCCAAAGCTTCGAGAAGGAAAAGACCGTAGTCGATCATGGAAGTTTTCCACAAAAGCTCCTTTAAGTGCTCATCTAGCTGCATGAGGATCATAAAGTTCAATGCAGTGTCATTTCCCAGCACCACCAGGAAGAAACCTTTTCCGGCAGCCTGATCAAAAGGCAGGTCAGGAAAGATCTTGATGATCCAGACTGTGTTTCGCTCCAGTCCCCTTCTGACAGAGGCTTGTTGTTACAGCTGATACAGGACCTTCGCTTCAGCTTCCCAGGTGACGCTGCTCATGTTGCCACAGAGAGCCTTGCGGTGCATCACATCCTGTTTCCACCTGAAAGAGGAGATCCTCCTCCAATGTGCACCTCGGGAGAATTACGACCCCCAAAACAGAAGTGAAACCACTTTAGTCTTCTGAAGTGCACCGTCTCCTCAGATGCTCTGATTAACAAAGAATTCCATCCTGGACCGGTGAAGATAAACGGTGCTTCTAGTGGACGAAGCAACGTGTGGGGAAAAAGAAACACCTGAAGAAGCATCAAGGTCATTATGGGTCAACGACTGCAGCGGCCTGCACCTCCACACAGCAAGAGGATTTATTACAGCCTGTTTGTTGGATGTTGCTCTCGGGCTTTTCCTTTCTATTTCTAACCTCTAACCTCACAGCATGAGGACACTGTCCCCTCAGAGCCAGCGACTGTGAAAGTTTATTCCTGTTGAAAAAGGACTTGTTCTTTTTTACTGTCACCTACTCCTGCTCAGGTGGAATAGTGTGGGATTCCTCTGTAGACGCGGCTCGAGATGCACTGTGTTGTATTTATATGAATAAAACTAGGGATGTCCTGATCAGGTTTTTTTGCCACCGAGTCCGAGTCCTATCATTCTGAGTATCTGCCGATTCCGATTCCCGATCCGATTCTTTTCTAATACAGTAAAATATGTACAAAAACTAAAAAACCTATGAAAAGTTCTCCTTTTTTATTTTCTTAATGTCAATTCAAAGCAACACTTAGAACAGTGCATTTCTGTGACTAAAAATAACAATCAGAAAATAAATAAATTTTCTCTGTAATTACATCATTCTGCAGCGCGGAAAACCTAAATACATCTCATTTAACCCATTGAAGCCGGGCACGCATTACCGCGGAAGCATGCTTCAGTGTGCAGCAGTGGCCAGGAACGTTCAATACAAAGTGACGAGGCAGTGCAGCAACACGATCTGTACCCGGAAACAGGACCAGTTATGCATATGCGCGAGTTTGATGCATTTCATTGCCCAAGAAACAGCTGACTAGCGCAAAGAAGAAGAAACAAGACCCGGCGTCAATGGTAGAACTGTGCAACAGCGCAACAACACCACTACCGTAAATGCGTCCCGGCTTCAATGGGTTAAAAAGGAAATTAAAGAAAAAATAAACATATGTATCCAACCAAGTCCAAATCGGGAGGAAACTTCCGATCCCGATCGAGTCCATAATCACGTGATCGGGGCCGATTTCCGATCACGTGATCGGATCGGGACATCCCTAAATAAAACTAAATTGAGTTGAATTCCATCACATTACTCCAAACATCTACTAGACCAGCTTCTTGAGCAGGAACCTCAGACGCTGAAGTCACAGCGACACTGGGGAGGCGTTTCTCCAAGATGGAGGCTCATTGTCTGAATATGGCAAATTTTCTAATGGCCGCCGTGACAGCGGCGCTCCACAGAACTTTAAAGGACGTTCTCCCAGCATCCCTCAATCACACTGACCACCGCTGGTGGTCGACACACTCGCATCAGACCTGTGACCCACGACGGCACGCCGTCAACAGCACTCTACTGAGCCACTCTCAAATTAAAATGACTGCAGAGGAAGAACCGAGGAAGCCGATGCACCAAACTGTGATCTGACTTTCACTCGATTAAGTAGTATTTTTAGGTTTATATTTAAGTGAAGATAATGTGAAAATCAAGTGCATTTAAGCAAATCATGTAAAACATGACAAACACAGCCATCAGCAGAATCCTTTCAGGTGAAATTTCTTCGAAAAAAAATCAACCAAAACTTCAATTTAACTCTGGATATGTGAGAGTAAAGTCAGCCTGGCTTTACTTGGATGCAGTTATGTGAGGAATATTTATCTTAATTATTTTCTGAAACTTTGACATTGAAGAGGGAACTGTGAAATCTGGCTAAAATAGAAAACTTCCAACATGCACAGTCTATTTATATGAAAATAAGGAGCAAACTAAGGAGAGCTCAAAATCCTTTTTGTAAGTAATGGACTGATATTTTTCATGCAGTGTTATTTCCACACTTCCTTACACTGAAACAGTCTTCATTTCACAGGTGAAGTTGAGTTAGTGACTGTTTCACTAAGATTGGGTATGATGTCTGTTTTAAATTATTCATGATAGCGGAAAGCTGCAATTACCTGAAACTTTTTTTTGGACAACATTTTAGCAGCGGCCTGAAAGTGGATTTCACAGTTATTGTGGAGCTTTTCAGTTTCATTTCATGTGATTTGCATAATTTTGGAACCATTCGGTGCACGCAGAACCTGCAGAAGGTCTCTGCTCAGGCAGCGAGCACGCAGTAGCCGCCTGCACACACCGTGAGCCTGTTGTGAGTCACAGCTGCTCCTCGGCATCGGGTCCCGGCGTGCAGAGCAGCCCTGCAGCAGTCCTGCACTGCAATATTAGCACGCGTTACATTGCTGGAGCTGGAGCCCCCTCCGAGCCGTCAGCTCTCAGTGGGAGTACATCCACTTCTCGCCTCCAGGGTTTTTAGCAACAACTTATCAATTATTAGTCAGCCTCTCTGCATGTAGGCCAACCGACCCCGTATGTACAGGATGTCAGCACACATACTGTACAAAGACTCAGATCAGAGAGACCTCCGAACACGTCTCCTGGTTCACTTTCAACTCTTTAATTCAGTAATTACAATCATTAAAACAAACAATTAAAAACTCTGGATATCCATAATAATGACAGAAAACTCTCAGGATAAGACTTGATCATACCCTTAAGAACCATCATGTCTCTAAATATTAGAAACCAAATTACACTTTCACAGTCTTTTCTTTTGTAATTGAAGGCCAATAAAATTGAAACATTTGAAGAATATTAGTTTTGTATTTTGCCGTCCAATAGATCAATTATATTGAACTAGATTTGTATGATGTCTGTCTTTCTGTGTGTATGTAAAGTATAAAAATATGTATGTCAAGACAGATGTGTGTACGTTGGCTATAGATGTAGCTGCTATATTCATGAAAAAATAACATTTTTAAATTACAACAATTAGGATCCTTCTTATTAATTTCTGTCCATCATTATGTTTACAATGATAATTGTCAATATTATTGAATTTAAATTAATGGAAAACAGGCCAGAACGTGAGAGGCATCTCTGTAGCTCAATCTGAGCATCAATAATAGAGACACACTCTGTGTCTTCAGACCAAAACTACATTCAGCTGTTTTCTGTTTATTTGACATTTGTTGCAAAAGGCTGGGAATTGAATTGTCTCATGTTGATGCGCTGCTTGAATAACGTTCTCTCTGTCTTGGTCTCTCTCAATTTGTTCTCATGAAAAAACAGCACAGATCACCAAAAAAGAAAAACCCTGGGAACTTGAGCATTTCCTCATTTCCAATATCTGCAAAAAAAAAAAAAAAAAGAAAAAGAAAAAACAGCGGCCGTGTGATAATCATCTGCTGTGAGATAAAAGCCTTCCAATTCCACAGCAAGGCTCAGCGCCGCAGAAAGCCAGTGATGTACTGATGTCTTGAAGTGAAATAAAATGGGTGTAGAAAGTGTTTTCAGGCTGCTTTCAAGCTTATTTTAGACTTGCAGTCTGGCTATCAGTGTGTTAAGTAACAGATAGTGACATTCTCAATGATTCCTGTCAGTAGGAAACTGCCAGATTCCAGCTGAAAGCTGAGGAGTTTTGTTTTTTTTTTTTCCTGTTGGACCTTCTGATATCCATGCAGTTTAGCCCAGTGCTCTCAAATGATAATTCTCACAGGTGGAATGGATCGGTAGATCATGCATTAATTATTCTGACATGTGTTTGACTTTCTGATCGAGTTCTCCCTCCTCCACGCTCCGCTGCAGAAGCATCCGCCAGCACGACTCAGGGCGAGCCCTGCGGCGGGAGCATGATATGCAAATCCACTAATTCATGAGGAGATTTTTAAAGCACCAAACATGAGGGGGGTCGACTGAAAATGCGGTTTTGAAAAGTTTACGGTGAACTTGCTTCATTATTTTGTGGGATCGGATGCAGTGGTGGACTGGACTTCACTCTTCACTGATGAACTGTGAACCTTTTGAGAGAATCTTTTTGTTCAACTTGAGGCTTCTAAATTTGTGTTTTAGCTTCTCGGTTTAAATATTTCATTCTTCAAATTTTGTGAGTTTTAAATTCAGCTTCATCAATGTTCCAACATCCTCTGCATTTGTTTTATTTCCATCTTTTATGTCTGAGGATCCGTTTACAAGATGCCATCAAGTGCAAACAGCAAATTTTCATTTCTGGCTGTTCACTCACTTAAAAACAGCTTCAAATCACTTCCCAGAGCGCAACTTTTGTGAAATGCCAGTTTCCATGTAAGCAGAGATGCTGTGGGATGTACGGTTGTGCACATGCACACTGTGGTTGCAGAAAACAATTCTGCTCACACTCCAGCAAATCAATTACTGACAGCCGATAAGACAAAGAAAGATGTGCTTTAATGTTCACACCAAGTTGTTTAATAAAACACATTTTGCAACTGAATGTAATGCAGACATGGGAGGAGGTCAAGGAAGGGACGTGCAGTGGTGCAGTGGTCAGCACTGCCGCCTCACAGCGAGGTTATTCCCCAGCCTCAGGGTCCTCCGGTGCAGTTTGAATGTTCTCTCTGTTCATGTGTGATTTGCTATGGGTGCTCAGGTTCCCTTCCACCGTCCATAAACTTGCCTCTTTCTCTCTGTGTTTGTCCTGTGATGCACTGGCGACCTGCCCAGGATCTACGCTCCCATCGCCCGCCGCCAGCTGGGAGGAGCTCCAGCACCCTGCGAACCTCAGCTGGAGGAAGCTGTAAAGACGCTGGATGGATGAAAGGATAGACGAAGAAAGGCAAAGGGACTGGGCACAGAACGGAGCTCCAAATAAGGGCTCGGTTCTGCACAACTTCAAGGACTTTTCTTTTTGGATTATTGTGTTTGCCCAACTTGGAAATGAAACTCCATGACAGATCGCCCTCCCTATACTTTATGTAATCTTTGTCTCTTGTTCACACTGTCCGATATTAAACGTGCTTTAGATGTCATGTTTAGCTGATTTTGGAAAACTTGACTACCATTGTTTCTCCACTCAGTGATAATGAGCTCTTACTATTGATTTGTTACATAGATATTGATCCAGAAAACAATCAAAATTTCATATGTTCTCATTAGTTGTACTTTAATAATTCCACTTGAAACCAACCGAAGTGCTGTGCCTTAGCTTTAAATGCCTCCAGGACTCCATGACAGATTGACCTGCCTCCTCTGCCTGCCTCCATGGAGAATACACATCAAATCCCAAACAGAGATTAAATAACTCAATGGCATCTTCAATGCATTGGCTGCCAGTTTACTATTGAGTCAGGAATTGGTCTGGTTTTAATTATTCCAATTGGTTTTGACAAAAGTAAACTGGAAATTATGTTGACAGTCTTGAAGATAAACACAAGTGAACTTCTGATGCATTTATTAGCAAAGTTGGCATGAATTAATGAAAAAACTCTGATTGTGACTCACAGCACTGAATACATTTCTTTAAAATCTTTTTCAATAACTTGGTGTAAAAGTACTTGGTGAAATAAGACTTGATTTAAAACTAATTAATGGAGACGTTGATGTATCACAACACACTATGGATGAAGGCTAATATTAATGTTATTTGGACCAAGACATCTTTTATGTTGCTGTCATGAAGACAAATACTTTAGGCACTGCTCCTCTAGTCAACGGGATTTTAGAGAAACTAACAGAGCGGCTCATCAGTGGAGATAACAAGCTTGAATAATCCTGAATCTAACAGTGGGCCGAGTGCGCCGGACAAAGAAACACTGCCAACAAAAGTAATGAGTGTCCAGCCAGCTGAAGCTTCGGCAAACAGAACTGTTCACACAGAAATAGGAAAGTTACGCTGTATGTTTGGCCACAACAGAAAACTGTTGTTTGGCTCTGAGTCTCGCAGCTTTTGTGTGTTTGTAAATTGCAGTTCCATTGTTGGGCGTCTCCGTGTTCTGTTTTTCTAGCCAAATATTGGCTATGATTCGTCTCATAATTTCAATTCAAATAATCATTGCAATTATAAAAGTTTTTTTTTTTTCTTGAAAAATGTAGATTGAGTTATGAGGGGTTTTTGTTCTCAATATATTTGAGTACATTTTAATGATATACAGATAAAAAGTTGAGTTTGTAGCCCATAGCCAACAAAAATACAAGATATAATTTAAGCAATGATTCTTGATGTTTATGATACATTTGCTACTTTTATTTGAGAAAACATAAGACATATAAAGATTATGATCAGAACTGTAAAGTCAGTTTTTTTTCACTCGTCGGTTATTCTTCTAGAAGCGATTACGTGTACGAAGCAATGCACAACATGGCATTTCTAAAGCAAGTATTATTATATTCTGACCATAAACAAAATAAGTAGAAGTTGAAGGATGAGGGTGAAGTGATTTAGTGAGGAGAGACGGTGTGTTTGTCTGTCTTTACGAGATGAGTTTTATGGCAGGAGAAGAGAAGTGGCTGCGGTTATGACTGGCGTGGGAGTCTCCTGAAGTGGGCCGGGGTCCGGGTGGAGCGATACGCTGCTCGTTTATGCAAGAGCATTGAATCATCTTCATTTCTATCGTATTTCTTTTTTGTTTTTGGTTTTTTTGTTTGTTTTTTTCTGTTTTGCAGATTCAAAGTACTTCTCATTAGATGCAGAAATATATTCTAAGAACATATGTAGAGAACAAATACTCACAAAAATCACAAACATTTCATAATTTCTAGGTTGAAAAACCTGAAATAGGTTTTATGTAAAGGATTTTTTTTTTTCTTTCTTGCACGTAGAATATTTTTACATGCTCTGTAAAGCCAACCTAAAGGGAGTCTACAAGGAGGAACTCAGATGGTGAATGTCAGTGATACTATCGGACTGAAATATTTGCAAATGATGTGAAGGTTCATAGCAGGAGAAATGAGCTCAGGTATGCTCTGAACTGACTTCACTAAAGATAACGACTGCTGGGAAAAATACCTTCACATGTCACCAGTTGAAAACAAAGAGATACACAACGGTACCCAGAACAATGTAAAGACACCAACCAACAAAACAAACTATTTTAGATTGTGGGCGGAAGCCAGCATACCCACACATGCACAGGGAGAACATGCAAAGCCACAGAGAAGATTATGAGATGAGAATGATAAACTTCACCACATGAGAAAAGCTGGCTCAATATTCCGTAAGTATCAACGAACCATACATGATCATTAAATGTGTTATTTCCTTGTTAAAGGTATAATGGACAATGTTTGATGGTGCGTTCACACCGGACGCGTTGCAAGCATCATGGGCGTCACTGACGCCTCAAAGTTGACGCGTGTAAAGTGTGGAATTCGACGCGTGTTCATCTACACACGACGCTTGCAACGCTCGCGACGCGCGGGAGTGGGAGGAGCTTGTGTCCTGTCTTCATGTTGACAATGGCAGAATCGGTGCTGAAATTGATCTGCTGAAGCTGATTTCACTTTAGCTCTAAACTCTTCAAATGTATAACTTTATCGAGATTTTTTTTTTTAAATTAGGCGACAAAGTGGTCATTTAGAGCCCGAGTGTGTCGTTTGTAAGTCCGAATACCAACTGTTTATGATTTTGTTAGGACGAATTTGCCGAAATGTAAGCCAGCCGCAGTGAGTGGCTCCAGCAGGAGGAGTCAGAGAAGCAGGGAGAGAAGCAGAGCACACAGGAAGCCTGGACCACGAGGACCACAAGGGCCCGGCATGGCGCCCTGCGCCATGGCCATGGCAAACTATTCCCCCGACCCAGCGGCCCAGCCTCCAGGCCCGGTCGGGCTTTGGTGGCGGGCGACGCGGATCACACCGTCGGCCGCCCCCGCCTCTCCGACCGGCTCCCCGGCGACCCGCAGCAGGACCGAGACGCGTGGTCTCACCCAGCGGTCCTACGGAGCGGGTCCGCTCCGGGTGTCGCACCGAGTAAGTTCCGGAGGTCCGGCGCCAGACCCCCGGGCCCCCCGGTGCGGCGCGCCACCCCAGCGGCGGGCCCGCCGGCAAGCGCAGAGTTTCTCACGCCCTCCGGGGCCGGACCCAGATCCCGGGGCCAGCGTGAGGATGAGGTTCGCTTTCAGCGGTACTTCCGCCTCTCCCGGGCCCAGTTTAACGAGCTTCTGGCCCGCATCAGCGCTCAGGGTGCTCGTCTGTGATTGGATGACTCGCGTGTTGACACTTCCAAAGTTCAATTTTCCCAACTTCAGGCGTTGACGCCTGCAACGCATGACGCGTGTCGCCAACACTCAAAAAGTGACGCTCGAAAAGCGCCTGACGTGCGTTAGGTCCGTTGAAGCTCGTCCACCATAGACTTTGAATGTAAAAGCAACGCCCGTGACGCTTGCAACGCGTCCGGTGTGAACGCACCATTAGCCAGTGAACTGCATGATGCGAATCTCAACTATTGGTCCTCCAACATGTCAATCACGCTGGAGAAATGCTTGTGTAACCCCGTCAAGCGTGCTCGTAGGAGCAGCAGAGCAGGTAGGATGGTCTGGCGCACGCGTGTTTTTCAAAATCGAGTAACAGACGTTTGGCTTCGACTTTTTCGAGAAAATCGTCCATTATACCTTTAAATTGATGTATCATTCTATATGAAACATCATTGTGCACGAATCCTTGAAAAGAAGAAGGAAATATATAAAAAGCAGTTCTTCTCATTCTTGTCTTCAACAGCATTTGAAAAGCTGAGAGCCGTCACGTGTATGAAGGTCTACTGACACATGATCAATCCTTGATGAAGCCTTTCATACCGGGCCACTCACTTCAGAGACGGCTCTATTCTGGGTCCTCAAAAGCACGTCCTCCACTGCAGTAAGGCGGACACTGAGGTACCAGCAATAATCTGCTCTTAGTTGTTATCACTGTTATCACGGCATAAATGGAAATGCCCTTCAAGCTGAACTCAGTTCCTCTCATTATTACCGCAGCACAGCAGGTGACATATCTCAAAACAAGCAGCAGTTTGTCACAGACTACTGGTTCGTGCTACTGCCTCACAGTGAGAAGGTCTGGGTTCCAACAGCCACCTGTTTTCTGTGTCCTCTCGGTCCTCCGGTTTCCTCCTACAGTCCAAAAACATGCAAGGTTAAATGCTGACCCTGTATTACCCTCCGGTGTGAATATGAGTGTGTGTGGTTTTTGGTCTCTTTGTGGTTGCCTTGTGAAAGAACTGGTCCAGGCTGTATCCTGGAACCCTGCATTATGATACTGTAGTGATTTTTTTTCAGCACTGTTTGCAAAACAATGCTTCAGGTAATGTTTTGATCCATCAGTTTTCATTCAGCTACGGGTCATGGATAAAGGCAGAGTTCACACGATCAATAAAAGAGCTCCTTTGTTAAATTGTGTGCCATTATTATGAGTACAATGTGGAACATTTCATGCACTGAAACATGACGCTCTGCTTGCAGAAGAATTATTTACTATGGTTAAAGCTGGGGTTGGCGATCTTGGAAAACTAGCGTTAGCATGTAGCATCTCCCCAAGGCTCCGCCGAGCTAGCTTCCCCAGCTCCCACCCCATTAGAGGAGCTCCCGTTGGGAGCGGAGACGCGGAGACGTTCGCGGCGCGTGCGGTGCGCGCGGCACTTCCGCGTCCAGTGCGTTCCTGGCGTAACCTGTCCTCAGCGCTTCGTTTCTTCGTTTTTCTTTATTTGCACAACGCCAAGGTATGGCGCACTGAACAGTGAGTGAACCCCCAAACATTCTTCTCCGCCATTCTGCAACGACGCTCCGTCCTTCTACGCGCGCACTGAACCAGGGTCAGTGCACGGGTACATGTACGCGCAGGGGGCGGGTCGAATGGCGAAGGGATTTCATTGGTTTAAAAAAAGGTGTCCCGTCAAGACTATTGGTTGCTGTTTTTCCGGTTTTACTCCTGCTGTAGATAGCAGATATTTTCCAAACTACTTTAAAAACACGCTATGAATTGCTTCCCATCGGGTCATAAAGATCATTTTAACCAGTATTTAAAAAAATGCATCTCATTCAAATCGCCAACCCTAGCTTTAAGGAGTGTGTGCACAGTAGCAGCATTTCTCAAAGGTTTTCCCCCACAAGTTGAAGCATTTTCAAAAAGTTCCACCATGGGAGATGTTTTCAAAAAGTTGTGTTTTCAGTGGCTCTGAGAACAGTTGTGGTGTAAACCGACACCCAAAATGCAACGTTTTCCATTTACTCTTGAAAACAGGACCAGAGGTGGTTTTTCTCTGCAAAGGCTGGAGACTGAACTTCAATATGAAAATATCTGTGTCCGTTTGATGAACTATGGTACTTTCACTTCTTCTTTACAGTTTTGTCTGATTATCATCATTAAATATGAACACTTCCAAAACAATGAAAGAGTAAAGATAATCAAACCAGAAACAGTGAGATATGCTGAAAAAATAAGTTTCCTTTCCTTGAAAATTAAAGAGGCGGTATATTGAGTTCGTCACCACAGACACAGACAGACACAGACAGACATGTTTGCTGGTGTTATATTTAACATAAAACCAAGTTAGCACTTTTGTCAACTTTCATTGTGCAATAATTTTGTGACAGTGATTTTATTCTTGGTCAGGAATTCTGAGGCAACTGTTGACTTTACAGATGTTTTTGTTTTTCTTTCCCATATCATGAAACACAAGATGCTGCAACAGACTAGAGAAAGTCCAAATTCAACAGGTTCTGCAGATGAAAGGAAACAACGGTGCAGAAACTGGGTGGTTTTCATATATCAAATGTGTTTGTTCTCTTTCAAGAAATATTATATTACACAAATATCAAATAGGACTTTGTTTTTTGTTTTCTCCCTCCAGTGCAGCCTTCAGTGAGTATTTTCCTCAGAGTATATTTACCCAGGTTCGCTCCGGCTCTCAGGACGGCCAACCTGAGCCGTGTTCTGTGCTCAGGGCCGATCCGGAGGACGAGGAGGAGGAGGAGGAAGTGATGAAGCCATCGGAGGAGCGAGGCGGGCACAGGCCAATTATTAGTGTCAGAGCGGAGGCAGGATCGATGTGGATCCAACGAAAAACGAGTCCGACCAGCGGCCCAGAGGAGTCGTTCACCTCCTCAGATCAATGGCAATAACCGCTCCCCTCTCTTCTTCTGCCCTCTGCGAGCTCAATAACACGGGGGCCGGCCCTTCGTCTCTCGCTGCCGTGATTAGGCTCACTGAAGGAGAACAATGATGCTTCTGCCATATTTACACTGGGGTGGTTATTGTCCTGTCTGCGCTGTATTGACTACTGAGTCCCTGAAGATACGAGGGCATCCGGGAAAAAAAACACACATTGAAATGTGCAATTCTCCCCTTTAAAACGCAAAAATAACATGTTCGCATTTTCAGCCTCAAGTACAACATCAAAACTTATCAGATTAAAACAAGTTGAATTAAAGCAATTGGCAGAATTCATGTTTTAGAATCCATGTTTATGTGTTCAAATACTTTTTGTATGAAATTCATATATTTAAACTGGAAATACAATGAAGTAAAACACTATAAGGAGGGTTTGAGAAGCATGTTCACTTTGATAAGCACTGAAGGCATAACATTCATCATGAACCTCATTTTAATAAACTATTCACCATTCAAACTTAATGGAATCAATATTTGTGATTTGTCTGAGTGTGATCCGCGACATATGTGCTGTTTGTAACAGCTTTGTTTCATGACAGAAATTAAAAGCAGCTGAAGCTGGTGATATGATTTAAGTTTGGCTTTAATTGAGCGAACGTCACTGAGAAACCCTGAGCTAATTAGTTTACTGCTGGAGGGGTCCGGTCCCTGCTGTCAGTCTAAAGAGATGCATATTTGACCGACAGAGCTACACACATCTGATTCTACTGTTTTTAATCATGTATCAAGCAGTGAGCTGCATTTAAAATATTCAAACCTGGATTTGTAGATTCAATTTCTAACAAACAGCTTTTGAGCAAACACTGACTGAGAACAGACGGAGAGCTCAGGTTAATGAGTAAATAAATGTTTTAGAGTGATATACGTGATTAGTTGGATTTAAAAGCATGAGAATTTGACTGTATTCGCAGCAACATAAAACTTTTAATTTTATTATCAAACACACTTGTAGTGATAGAATTACACTTCAACATACTTTGTGTTTCTGTAGTGACAAAACCTTCCACCTATTCTTATCTACAGACGTGGAGAAACACAGAAACACCCAGGCATAGGCGACGAGAGGTCAGCCATGAGACGGTGATCTGATGCGACGTACTCAACACTTCACTTAATGTTAATACATTTAAGACGCTTGATCATATCAGCTAGTTCATATTATGCATGTTAAAATAAAGTAGATATTTTCCACTTCATTAAACAGGTATTTGGGCCCCGATCGGAGGATGTTTGTGGGGCCTCTTGGCGTCCGATGTGGTTCGAAGAGCCTTCCTCTCATTTTGGGCGTCACGTGGCTCAGTGAGGAGCCTGCAGTGTTTAATGAGGGCGAGGAGGTGAACACGCATTTACACCATGGATTCATTAGAGAGACATATTGCAACATTTGATAAATGAAGCCCGGCCGCTGCAGCGTTGACGCTCCGCTGCATCCGTGCGCGCCAACGTGGCCCCAGGTCTCCAATTACGGGGCCCAACTTCTTGTCTGGAACGCAGGCCAAAACACCTGCTCACAACATCTGCCAGGCTCTCCACAGGAGCTGTGTGTAGATGTGATTAAATGTACATAAAAGCTGCGGCGTCGTGCGAGTGGATTTCTCCAAGCAGGACAGGCTCACCTCTGAGTGCATCGTTACGAACGGGAATAAATCTGGACTCCTTTGTGCTTTTCTATTCAAGTCTCTGCGAGCTTTTAGCTAACGTGCGTTCACCTTTCAGTGGTTCAGTTTTCAACAGCTAAAAACAGACGGTTGATAAAATCACTGCAATGTTTTCATTTGTTTAGGACTCAGAGGCTTCTTATAAGTAGAGTAAAGCCAAAATGTTTTTAAATAATGTAATTGTTTTGTATGAAAGTTGTTTTAAGGATAAATCTGTATCAATGAAATGTGGGTCATTAGTATTCTCGTCTTCACACTTCACACATTCAGTCACACCTGTTGATTTTTACCAGTCAGGTGTTTTATTGACTCAGGGACAGAACAAACCTGTTGGTCTTTTATTAATAAATAGTTCTTAATAAATCATTTCAATCAGAGAATGCATTAAAGTAAAGTCTATTCCTGTAGACAATGTCATCTCTGACTCGACCTCTGACCTTTTGCATTGATTCATCACCATTTCCTGACAGGAACCAGTCAGTACCGGTTCCTCATCCTATAGATCCTGTGAGTTTTTAGTTACCAATGTTGCCTTTTGTAATGATGTGGGATTGTTGAAGGTGTTTATTTTCTTATATATATTTTTTCCATTTCATTAAAAGCTTGTTTCGGCCAATCAGTTGTGATCAATGCAGTATTAACAAAAAAGAGAGAAATCCAATTGAAATAGCCACACCAGGCATCAGAGTCAGTTTGAAAGTCAGCTAAAGAAGAAATATTTTAACTTTGCTCCCCTTTTATAGATGCTTAAATCATTTCCTTTATAAGATGAAAAAGCCACAAAAGTCTTCAGACAATAAATGAGGCATTTTATGCCATGATTGAGAAAACACTGCTCTGTCTTTTATTCACCATCGTTTGACATTCTTCAGACAAAATATACGCTCAGGACAGAATAACCGCTGACATTTGTGGCTGAGGTTAAAAACATAACACTTAATCTACACGTCAAACTCTGTCCAAAAGAAGAAAGGAATTAAAGACATTTCATTTAGCTTCACGGTGATATGAGTGAAGAATGGACGCCGTCATCTCATGAAGATATCCTATCAAAAGCACGTCCTACGTCATGAAAAGCTCTTTTTGTATTTTACAGTATCTGAAAATGAATCTTTTATATAAAGAGTTTGTTTTAAACAGTCTGGATTAAAGGGTCCATTGAGAGTCACGGCTTGTTTTAAACTTTCTTTAATATCTTTCTTATCAATTGAGGAAACTACCAAAGAAGAGCATTTGTTGGGAATCCATGAGAAACTAAATCCCCTCCAGAGGTTTGGCTGATGCAGTGTGTTCTTCTCAACACTCCCTGGTTTAGTTGGTTGAGTGAGAGAGAACAGCATTCTTTCAGCATTCTTTCAGTTGTTCATTTATGGCGGTGCGCTCTCATACATCATAGTAATATTAGATTCACTGAAGACAAAGTCAGAAACACCTACTGTAGAAGACTTTAGCCAGTAGAGCTCTGAGTCCTTCCTCATTACAAATGTGCCAAAAACCAAAAAAATGTAAATACATTTCAGGAAGAAGCCTTCTGCTCTCTCTCCTGTCATCTTAAACAACCAGGTTTTGGAAGTGAAACAAAGTTAGAAATAGATCTGCATCATCACTCACAACTAACCGTCCTTTAAGCACAATACCAGCACCTGTTCTTTTTTTAAAAAGTCTAGGAATTTCAACGTTGATCGAGTGGTTTGTGAGATTGTCTTTTTGTTGTCTTTTTTTTTTTCCACTTCGCACTTTTTCTGCTGTCTGTTGGTCGCTCACACTCAAACAGAAAAAGGCTGGAGAACCTGCTGCGAAACTCACATGACGCCCGCTCAGAAAAGCTGTAGCAAGGCTGACCGTCCGCCGCCGTCTTTGTTTTTAGGGTTTCACATCCATCATATCATCACTTCAGTTCACCTGCATGCAGACCCAACAGGAAGGAAACCGCTTTTATTCCAGCTGAAATTAACCGGAATTATGGATTTTGGGTCTGGATTCAACAGACACTGGCTGTTTCAAAGACTTTGGATATGGACAAAGGAATATACATTAACAGCTAATATCTGATCTGTGTCTACTGGACAGTTGTCTTCGTCACACTTCACCACTCAAATGAGTCACAAAACACACTCACACAGCCCTAAAACTCTTTTTCTTTCTCAGCAGAACCAATGACAGAGGCTGAAGTAGCCAGTGAGCTTTAGCAGAATGAGTTTGATTCCATATCATCCTTCCAGCTGCCAATATGTGCCTTGTTTCCTCCACCTCTTCTTCCTATTTCTGTTTTTTGCTGAAACTATGACATGTGCTGAAGGAAAATTGTATCTGAGCTGTATCTTCCTCTTCTTGTTTCTCCTCATTGCTTTGCATTTCTCTTCCTAACTGGCTTTTTCCTTCAATAAGACACTCTGTATGAAAGTCACACTTCTACCTTCTTGTTCGGTAATCAGTTCAACCCAATAAGGGAGAAAGAAGAAGAAGAAATAAGACGAAATCTGATGTTTATTTGTTTATCTGAAAAGTACATTTTAATCCCTTGATTTGTTCCTGTGTAAAATAGTTCTCTTCATTCCACTGACTTCTGTTTAAGCATTTGTTTGTGTTGTAATCATTATTGTGATCATTATTATTGGGACACCGTTGTCTGGAAAAGGAGCACAGCGGTAAAAACAATGATATACATTCGGAGCAAGAGCCTGCTATTAAACTGCAACCTCACTGAAACCTAAACAGCTTTTAATTGCATGAATAATCTCCAGCCAACACAAATTCCCATTTTAATGATCAATTAAAAGCCGCATATTTTGGCCCTGTTGCTCTTTTCACAGTCACCATATTGGATATAAGTTTTTTTTTGTTTGTTTTTTTTTTTTTTGTTTTTTTGGCTCACTGTGTTTCCAGCCATATTTGTTTTTGTTTCTTTGTCTTGTATTTCAGTATGATTAAATTCAGCGGGCTCTCCACTGTCAAAATGTAATTGCTATAAGCACAGAGAACATTTTGGTTGGTTTTATTTAACAATAACCTGAACATTCTCATCTGGAATTTATAATTATGTGAAAGCACTTTCATGATATCTCTAACAAAACCATTTGCATGTGGAAATGAGCTCATGCTTGGAATTCAAAATAAAACAAAGGACCAGAGAACTGAGCTGTGATACTTTGCAGATGATGCAAATGATGGCTAACAGGTGGAAAAATACTCAAAAAACTAAGTAATCTGCCACAAATATATAAAACTGCCTCATATTGTTGTCTGAAAACACTTCAGTTATTGTGATTGTCAGAACTTCTGTTTACCCCCCGAGAGATTTCCTGTCTGAAAACACAAACTCCCGTTATATTAAAAGACATTTTCAGTTATTCTGAAGAGATGTATGTTTACTGAAACTTGAAAGAACACTTCAGTGCAGAGCTTACCAATGGCTTTATGAATCTTCTCTACTCCTATTATGTCAACGTGACTTTTAGTATTGAAATATAGGTAAATAAAGTCAACACATGTTTACCATATGTTTACCTTGTGTAGTATTATTCATAAAATAAGCATTAAATGTCCAATATACACAAACACACTTTTATCCACAGAGACGTACAGACTGGATCGGCCACGGAGACGTGAAGGGCAATCAATTAAAAACGTTAAAATCTAACAATTTGGACAAAACTAACAAGGGCCTATTTTGTAGCCAGATAAAATTAAATTGGTCCAACTTTAACAGTTAGTATACTTCATGTTTGGGGATGTCGGGTCCATCTATGGAACGGGGTGTTAGGATTTATAGTGACCTCTAGTGGCCATTGCTCTTATGAGCACAGGAAGGCTACAGACCAACAATAAAGGACAAAATGGGATTGAAGGCGCTATCCGCGATTTTAATTTAACCAGGATGAGGAAAATGCTTTTTTTGCATCATTTTGCATCATTTACTGATGCTATACTGATGCTATATTCCTGTGAAAAAAAAATCACACATTGATCAGCATGTTTTGGATATCTGGCCCCGTAAAGCGCTGCCTGAAATTTAGCATGACGACCTCTCTGCTCCACTGGCAGCAGCGGCAGTGGGGGCGGGGGCGGAGCCAACATTACAAATTCATTTTTGCAAGCTACTTTCTGCATTGAACATGTAGTGACAAGGTAAAACTTTAGGTTACTTACGTAACCCCGGTTCTCTGAGTAGCATGAGTGAGTGTCTCACATTGGGAACGCCTACAGCGTGACCTCATCAGAAGCTCCTATTGCACTCCGCCAGCCACCATTGGCTGGAGTCAAGCGCGTCAGTGTCAGGGAGGGTGGAGACCCTCCCCCTATAAATAGTCCTGACACTGCGCTTCCCGTCATTCTAAAGACACACACCTCTTCTCGCTACGAAGAGCAAGGAGGGTGGTCTGGTGAGACACTCACTCATGCTACTCAGAGAACCGGGGTTACGTAAGTAACCTAAAGTTCTCTTTCATAGCATTCGTTTCGTGTCTCACATTGGGAAAATCCTGACTCCCGGATTGCTGTGCAGATGTTACGAGGCAATGAGCACCCCGAATCCAACATCACTGGGGCTGCGCCAAATTAAGCACTGAATGCGCCAATGTCGGAGCCGTCACATCAAGCCTGTAAAATCTGGCGAAAGTATGTGAGGAAGCCCAGCTCGCAGCAGCGCAGATCTCCTCAACGGAGACCCCTCTGAAAAGTGCCCATGAAGTCGTGAGACCTCTGGTAGAATGCGCACGCAGGCCCTCGGGAGGCTGCAGTCCCTTGGCATTATAAGCCAAGGCAATAGCCCCCACAATCCAATGAGAAAGCCGTTGCTTCGAGACCGGCCTCCCCAGTCGGCTCTTAGCCCAAGACACAAAAAGCTGGTCACTCTTCCGACAGCTTTTCGTCCTGTCTATGTAGACCCTTAAGGCTCGCACCGGGCACAACATATGTAGCCGCTTCTGCTCATCGGAGGAGAATGGCGGTGGGTTGAAGGACAAGAGGTCAATCGGAGAACATGATCCCAACACCTTAGGCATGAATGCTGGGTTGGGCTGTAAAGTCACTCTTGCATTCCCTGAGGAGAACTTCGTGAACGCTTTGTGTACCGACAGAGCCTGAATCTCACCCACTCGTTTAGCCGAAGCAAGACACAGCAGTCTTCAAGGCCACGAATTTCAAATCCACCTGTTCCAGGGGTTCAAAAGGTGAGTCTGAGAGGGCATCAAGCACCAAGGGGAGGTCCCAGGATGGTGCCAGAGATCTGCACACCGGAAGTTTACGGCGTGCGCCCCTCATAAAACGGCAGATCAAAGGATGCTGACCTACTGTCTTCCCCTCGAAGCCAATATGACAAGCCGAAATTGCTGCCAGATAGACCTTTATGGTGGAGAAAGCTCTTCCTTTATCCACCATGTCTTGTAAGAAAGACAAGATCCCAGTCACAGAACACTGGAAGGGAACCTGATGCGAGTCTGAGCACCATTTTTCAAAAACCGACCACTTTTTCCCATAAAGGGTCCTCGTTGACGGGGCCCTAGCACTCTGAATGGTCTCAATCACATTCAGGGGAAGGCCCACAGTCCTCAGATTAAACCACTCACAGGCCAAGCCCACAGAGCCAGCCTGTCCGGGTGAGGATGAAATATTTCTCCGCGCCCCTGAGACAACAGGTCCCTCCGGGTTGGCAGGGGCCAAGGCTCCTGATACAGGAGCTGAGTTATCTCCGCCAGCCAGTGCTTTGCTGGCCAGTAAGGCGCTATGAGAATCATCGTAAAGCCCTCCTCCTTCACTCTGACTAGGGTAGGAGAAATCAGAGGTATCGGGGGGAATGCATACAGGAGAGTGTGAGGCCACTGGTGAGCCAGTGCGTCCACCCCCAGAGGTGCATTCTGGTCGTGAAGCGAGAAAAACAGGGGACAGTGAGTGTTCTCTGACGTTGCAAAGAGATCCACTGATGGTCGCCCGTAACGCTCCCAAATCAGGCTCACCACATCTGGGTGAAGCCTCCATTCTGCATAAAGGGGGTTCCCCCTGGACAGGAGATCTGCTCCACAGTTCAGAATCCCCGGCACATGAGTAGCTTTCACGGACAGGAAGTGTCTGCTGCTCCAGACAATCAGTCTGTGTGCCAGCATGTGTAACTGCAACGACCTCAGGCCGCCCTGTCTGTTGATGTAGGCCACCACTGTGGTGCTGTCCGTCCTGACTAACACATGATGTCCCCTCATGAGAGGAAGGAAGTGTTTCAGGGACAGTTGAACAGCCATCAACTCCAGATAATTTATGTGGAATGAGCGCATGTGAGGAGCCCATGTCCCATTCACCGCTCTCCCTTCGAACACGCCACCCCAGCCCACTAGGGAGGCGTCTGTCGTGACCACTTTCCGGCACGTAATAACTCCCATTGGCACTCCCTGAGTGAGGAAGTTTGTGCTTCTCCATGGGACTAAGGCCGCTGTGCATGCCACAGTGACTCGCACCCTGCGTGCGCCATGACGGCGTGGGTCCAGCTTGTGAGAAGCCACCCAACGCTGCATTCCCTTCATATATAGGCGTCCCATTGGCACCACCACCAGGGCTGAGGCCATCAGTCCCAACAGACGCTGGCAAAGCCTGAGAGACACAAATTTTCCCCTTTGAAAAAGGGATAAACAGTCTCTTAGCACCTGTAGCCTTTCTCCAGTCAGTCTCACTCTGGCCTGAGCTGAGTCTATTAACAGGCCTATGAAAGTGATTTTCTGACAAGGAAGAAAAACACTCTTTTCCAGGTTCAAATTGAAGCCCAGATTCAACAGGTGTGCCGTGAGTTGCCTTGTGTGATCTGCTGCCTCCTGGTGGGAGGATGCCGCAATGAGCCAGTCGTCGATGTACGTTGCGACGCGGAGACCCCGCCCCCTCAAGGGTCCCACCGCCGCCTCCGTACACTTCACGAACACTCTCGGGCTCAATGACAGACCAAATGGGAGGACTAGATATTCGTAACTTGTCCCCTGAAAGGCGAACCGAAGATATTTTCGGTGTGGTGGGTATATTGGGATGTGAAAATAGGCGTCCTTGAGGTCGATTGAGGTGAACCAATCGCCCGGTCGCAGAAAACGCAGCAGGGAGGCGTGCGTTAACATCCTGAATTTGTATTTCCTGAGGTGACTGTTTAGATCTCTGAGATCTAAAATTGCACGTTTGCCGCCACCTCCCTTCTTGGGAACCAGGAAATATCTTGAATAAAACCCACTCTGGCAGAGTTCGGGAGAAATAATTCTTATAGCTCTTTTTTCTAGCAGAGCAGAAATCTCTTCCTGCAGAAAACGAGCGGCGTCGCCGTGAGCTTGTGACTGAATTACTCCCCTGAATTGCGGAGGTGTTACAGCAAACTGGAGCCGGTATCCCCTGCTCAGTGTCCTGATAACCCACTCCGAGTCTGTGCACTCTGACCAGCCTGCTATTTTCAGTGACAGCGGGCTGACAGGCCAATCTGTCATGCATGGAGTACCGGCGCCCTCTAGCGGCATCGCCGCGCGGAGCTGCTTGTTCGGTACTGCGCATGCGCGAGCCGAGACTTGCGCCACAGGCTCGTCTGTGCCGGAGAGAGGAATCACTCCCTCCGGAACATGACAGGTTTTGTTTTTCAACACAGTTTTTGTTTTGTTTTTCATTTTTTTGTAACTGCGCCCTCGGCAACGTGCCTGGATGCGACAGTTGAAACATGTTTAATGTTGGACAACATTGAGAAGCGCTTGTGAGACGTGTTTGTGGACCGCTGGGGGATTCCACCTGCTGGACGCTGTCTCTGCTCCTCTTTATGGGGCGCTGAGCCGGGTCGAACATCCCGACATCCAGACGCCAAACGGAACCGAGCTTTGTGAACCTGCTCGTGAACGCTGCTGCCGGCGGAGCGAGCGGGGCCGGAGAGGGGGGCCGGGCCACATCGCTCCCGACTTCTGGGGAGGCTAGGCCAGCCGCTTCTTCCTCCTCACCACCTGAGTGGAGGTGGAGGGAGGCTGATCAGGCTGAGATCCCTCCCGTGTGGAAGCCTTCCTCTGCCACGGGCCTCTCGGAGGCTGCGCTCCCGGCGGGGCCTGGGGTGCAGGCTGAGGCTTCGGCACCCTGGGGACCTTGAAAGCGGGTGGTGGTGGCCGAGCCGCTGCCTTGGCATAGGATTGGCGGGGAGCTGGAGGCGTGGAGGACGGCGCCCTCCTCGGCAAACACAGCTTCAGGGCTTCATCCTCCCGCTTTTTCTCCTCACACCTCTTCTGCATGGAGGCTACTGCCGAGCCGAAGAGACCCTGCGGCGAAATAGGAGTATCGAGGAGATCCTCCTTCTCCTTCGTCGTCAGGGTGGTGAGGTTTAGCCAGCGCGCCCGCTCCTGCAGAACCATCAGCCCCATCGCTCTGCCCTGTGCCTGGATCGCCACCTTCTGCAGGTGGAGGCAGTGGTCGGTGATGATGCACATCTCCTCCCACAGTGTCGGGTCTGGCGCGGCTGTCATCTCCTCCTCCAGCTCCGCTTGGTAAGCCATCAGGAGGGAGGTTGCGTTAACAGCCCGGGCTGTCAGTGCCGCCGCTCTGTACGCCTTCTCCGTGAGGCTGGACTGGAAGCGGTCTGCACTGTTTGGGAGTGTGCACCCCGGCGAGGACAGTGATGTTTTCGGGTGGAGATGAGCCGCCACCACGGGCTCCACCGGAGGGATGTTACGGAGACCGTGATTCTCCATCCCCTCGCAGTCGAGCACGGAGCTGCCTGCCACGGGGTGTTTCTCCCTGTATGGCTTGTCGCGCCACGAGACAGTGAATTCATCCAGCAGCTCTGGAAAAATCGGCAGCAGCTGCTTGCCTGATCTTTTCACCTTCGGCAACCTTTTCCCATCAAAACGGGAGCGCGTCACGTCAGGCTGCGTTTCAGGCCACTGGATGTGGAGCTTAACTGCGGCGCGTTTGCACACGTCCTGCAGGTCCAAGTCCATCACCGGGGAAGTGGAATCCCCGTCTCCTGCCGGAGCTGTCATCGTGGTTTGGGGTTTTGCAACCCGGCCCGACAGAGCCAGTGGAGAATCATCATCTTCCTCATCTGTCATGAGGAGATCCGATCCTCCGTCAGAGCCGCTGTCTGCCGCTTCAACGACGTAACCCAGCGGACCTGCCGTGAGGTTGGAGTCGTCAATGGGCAGCGGATCTATAAAGTCGAGCTGGTCCCCCCAGCTGGGTCCAGCCTCAGCTTCGGGGGCCACCTCCATGAGATCCGTCGGCTCTTGCCCTGCTGCGGTGGAAGCCATTACCGGGTCGCCACCGGACAAATTCGTTAAACGAGCCAGGCGGCGACGAAGCACTTTGAGGGAGAGGCGAACACAGTGGATGCACTCTTCCGCGGACTCAAAGGCGGCTTGGGCATGTTTCAAGCCGAGACACACGACACACATCGGGTGAGTGTCCCAGCTCGATATTTTATTACCGCAGGGGCAGGCTTGCGCCTTTGGTTTAGCCTCGGCTTCCGTGGCGGCTAAGGCGTTAGCCATGCTCACCTGCAGCTGCAAAGCTGTGAAGCGGGCTATGCTGCACCGGCTAACGCTAACCTGGCTAGGCTAGTGGGTAGCGGGAGCAAGGTGGAAGTGTTGCGACTTCCAGGGGCTTATAGCGGGAGTATTGCTACTCTTCCTCAGTGTTAGCTGGTAAAGCTAATGCCCCTGAGTATTGCTACTCGGGAGTGTTGCCACTCGGTTGTTTCTGCCGTTGAAAAATATTGCTATTTTCGCCAGCGGCTCAGACTACTGTTTGGAGACAGGCTAGTCTGAGCAGTATCACTCGGCTTCTGTGTCAGGCCGAGAACCCAGCGCCCGGCGACCGAGTCTTTCGCTCGTTCTGTGGACGGTTAAGCTAGGTCCCGGTGAAACAGCTAGCGCAAGTGAGGAGGTACGGAACTTCTGCTCGTAGCGAGAAGAGGTTTTAGAATGACGGGAAGCGCAGTGTCAGGACTATTTATAGGGGGAGGGTCTCCACCCTCCCTGACACTGACGCGCTTGACTCCAGCCAATGGTGGCTGGCGGAGTGCAATAGGAGCTTCTGATGAGGTCACGCTGTAGGCGTTCCCAATGTGAGACACGAAACGAATGCTATGAAAGAGAACATGGTTTACCTGAGACGAAGTGGCCATTTATTTTGAACAAAAAAGAGTCGAAGTGGCTTCTGCTGTGTTTCCTCCGGAGGATTGTGCACGCGTACGGGATGTGCATGTAGCGTCGAGCACGCTGAGTGGGAGCAGAGCGGAGGGGGGAGTGGGAGGGTTTTCTCAATGTGAGGAACCAGTCAGAGAGCTCGGGGGCGGAGCCAACATTTCAAACTGAAGTCAGGGCTCAAAATTGTGCAGAATCACGGATAGCTCCTTTAAAGAGCAACTGACCCCCTTGACAGAGATTTACTCCGCCCCCCTTAGGATTTGAAAAGAGGCGGGCTCGGCGGATAGGAAGGGGGAGGAGGGAGAGGGGGGATGGGGCTGAGTTGTTGTGACAGCGCACACCGGCACCGAGCGAGTCCGAGCGGCGACGGGCGGTGCGGTGCTCACACGGAGCGTCGGAGCGGCGCAGAGCGGTGCTCACTCGGAACACGGCGCGTCGGGGCGCCCGGGGGGCCCGTGGGTTTTCATAACCCACCAACCCTCCGTAAATTACACCTGTGAACTACGCTAAATTATCTAACCAACTAACTCTAATGCTAAAATGATGCTAATGCTAAAACAATGCTAATCTGATGATCGCTATGAAAAAGATGGCTCGCTCTGGTCCGACTCCAACTTGTAGGGGAGGCATCTGCTTATATAGGGCTGTACTCGAGGACGTACGATGGATGCAGGGGCGTGGGCGATACGTGCGTTGGATGCCATCATCCAGTCAATCACGAAATTCAAATGCAGTAAACGCTGTTAAACCATTTGGGGTGGTAGTGAGACGGTTTTTGTCACAAAAAATAAGATTTCAAACAAGTTTGCACTAAATTGTAAAAGTAATGTCAGAAATGAGTAGACAACAATATAAGACATGCATTTATACAGTTTATCAGCAAAAAAAAAAGTGATTTGGGGGTTAGTTGCTCTTTAAGAACTGGGCTTTTATAGAAGTGATTCAAGTTTAAACCACACGGCAAAGTAAAACGTTGAACATTACATACACATTTATTAAAAGTACTAGATTATCTTCAGTGTAACTAAAAAAAATTTACTTTTCACTCCAATCCACAGCCTTTAAAAAAAGGCTTGAGACTGGTGTTTGACTGCAGTTATTTGTTACAGTCTTACAAGGTAGTTGAGTTAATTTATATATAATCTTTATTTCGAGTGAAAAGCTCTCCTAAATGTTACTTTTTATTGACTGGACAGCTTTGTTCTGAGACATTAGCGGAGCCAGTGTAGTGACTGATCCACCTACTGAGAAGAGAAGGTCGATGTACTCAATTTCATTTTGACCCTTTAGTATTGAAGAGGAAATGTTTGTTCCCATTACAACAACTAAAGTTGCCCATTTCTGCCTTATAGTGTGAGTGTTGGCAGGTGTTAAAAGAAGAAACTGATTTGTAAACTAAAAATACTACTAGAAGTAGAAGGAACAGCAGCAGCAGCAGGCAGCTCTAAGTGAAACCAGCAATGATTTAACACTGGCAATGCTTCACAGCTACCGTGGGTATGGATAAAATGTTGATGTTACATTCATAGGACCAATACTCGTGATCCTGACAAGAGGACCGGATTAGTTCAGGATTAATGAAGTGCTCTGACTCCAGAAAACAGCAGGTAATTGAAATAGTAACAAGGCGGCCACCTTGGAAAACTATGTGAGGTTGATTCAGAGAGAAAAGCAGAGTGATGGGAGTTCTGCAGCAGCTTTCTCGTACAACAGCAGACAATTAAAAACACATTCATTCTAAGAATTATAGTCAGAACTGCATTACAGTCATTACTCTTCATCTCATCGCTGCCAAAAGGAGCAACAAAACATGACTTAATGTTAAGCACAATATTACATCAATATTGATTTATTGGAGGAAAAAAAAGGAATTGGAAAGTAAAACTTGACATAAACTTCTAAACCATGCACAGCAGAGCAGAAATGATAGAGACTGATAATAATTACATCACTATCCCGATCACGTGTAACGTACATGATGAAATGCTTTTCCGCTGCATCTGAGGGAGTTAACTCCCAGCAGCTCAACTCTGGAGTACAAAAAAAAAAAAAAAAAAGGCCTTGAAAGCGAATGTGTCCGACGGCAGTTTGAAGCATCTCAGAGGCCTCTGCAGTAACTCGGCAGTGACAGAGCACGCCGCACGCCGCACGCCTGTCAGCGCGCCTCCCAAAGTCTTATCTGGACTCGCAGTTTCCAGGCCAACAGCGTGGGAGCCGACGACCACACCGACTGTGTTGTCTGAAATTGATTAACTCATTTATATTCACGCCCGCTGCTTCTTTGAGCCAAGACAAAGAGGAAGTCCCTTCAGCGCAACAAGGACAGCAGAAGAATAAATCACTGACAATGGATTCTTTTAATAATGCATGCAAGATGAAATGATTTCTTTTGTCGAGGACGCGGGGCGGGAAGACTCTCGCAGGTCCCGGTGAAACGGCAGATCATGAGGATCAGGACTCAATGATCGATCAAGTGAATTAACAAATGGTGGTGATAATGAAATCTTCGGGGACTCTTATTAAACGCAGCACGATCTGACGCGGCTTGATGAAGCGGCGGCCGCTCCGCCGTCCGCAACCTCGTGTTGCGACATCAGTCCGACTCCCCTCATTACACTAATTGAGCAGCAGTGCTCCATCAAGCCAACGGCGCCTCACAACAGACGACAGACTAACAACTCCGAGAGCGGCGAGGAACGTCCACGTCCGCCCACCAAGACATCAATAACAGGAAACCACATGCCGGCCGCCGCCCGCGTCCGCTTCATCCAACTCCAGTCTTAACTTCTGGGTCCTTCACGATCACTTTTGTGTCCGCCATTAAAATTGATTTTGGCTGGAGGGTGTCTGTCAATTAAAATTCCTCAAAGTGTTGGTGGCTGGGAATTTGAGGAGCCCTCAAGTTTATTTTTCCGATTCCTGCAGTTATAATTGGCAGAAGTCTTTCAAGTACATCTGTGGACTCGAGGTTTCAGATACTCGACGTATTTCAGATGTTTAACCATCAATTGAAATTTAGACCAGTTAAAAACACTTTAGAAAAAAGAAATCAAGATATTTATGAATTCACTGACCAATACTGAAAATAGTCATAAGCATAAAACAAAAATATAACTGTATATGATATGTAAACCGGTAACAGACTAACAAAGCACAAAAGAGAAACTAAACTACCCACAAAAATCTGTAACAACATGGACACAGGCTATTTGGCAAAATCAACAATAAAACACTCCACAATAATTTGAAACAAATCTGCTATTCCGGGAGACAGTCAAATATAAACTGATCAAGTACGAGGAGAATCTGGACTGGGAGTCATTCCACACACTCGTGAATGTGCAGAAAAACTATTTTCTGTGGTAGTGACGTTTTGTTGCAGCACCAACAAGTTGGACTAATGTGTTTTCCCGTTTCCACGAAGATTTGGAAGTCATTTTCAGAAAATAGTGTTTTCAGTGATTCCGGGCACCGTTGGAATGTCTGTTTTCATCTGAAAACATCACGTGAACTGGGACTAATCAGGAAACTTCCCGATCAAAACTCCCCTGAACTACAAACACTGAAAGACATGGGATTCACATACAAATGTCAAAATCTAATAGTGAATCCAGACAGTTAAAAATGGCATCAAACTAACATGAAATTAGTATAAATGGTAAACGGGCCACACTCAAGCCAATCACAATAGGTGTCTTGCTCAAAACATATTTTTGACAATTTTTTAGTTTAGTAATAAGATATGTAGTTTAATTGACAGGGAAAGATTGGAGAACAACAGTCTTGGCATCGTCAGATGATCCACTATTTTTAAGAAAGTTGAAAAAACATTTTCAAGTACACCTAAAGCCACCCACAAGGAAACCAGCAAGAGCCAAAAACTCAACCCAAGGCCTACAGAATCTAGCATTGGAGTGATCATAGCAGCACAAATTACTATTGAGAACTGTAAAACAGCAGTGACATAAAACACAAACAATTCACATTGACTTTCAATAAAACCATCAAAAGACATAAAAACAACCCCAGAGAAGAGATAAAGACCGTCCCAATCAGCAAATACTCTATTTGAATCAATCAGGCCACAAATGCTCAAAATAACCTGGCAGATTTGTGAAACATTCATCAGCTACAGTCCCACATACATGCCTGGTTGTGGTCATTTTCCCACTGAACCTGAAATCATGAAATGTCAGCTCTCTTCTGACTGTGACAAACTGTTGAGAAAAAAAAAAGAAGAAAGAAAAAAGGAATTTATTAAACAAAGCATAAATGATTCATTTGTTGATTCCAGCTCTTGTTAAATTCATAACACGATGAGTCATCAAGCTGCTACTGTGTCTAAACAACATACACTAAAGTTATGACTAATGTTTGTGCCCACGGCAGGCGACACAACACATAAACCCTCAATGGGAGCTTTTCAGCCGTTTCTGCGGAGTTCTGATGAGGGTCTGCAGATACCCTCTCACATCGTAGCTCTCAGTTCTGTCAGGCTAAAGTCGTCCGTCTTCTTCACACCAACTAAATCACATTCAGGAGAGCGCGAGTGGCCTCTGGACGACACATTTACACTCCAGGTTCTGGTTTTACTCCCACACTACCAGATGCGACGTCCTAAACAAGGACTTATGTGGAAAACATTAATAGACCGGAACACAGCTCTTCAGCCGTTCATATACTGAACCAACATGACAGCGAGAGAGGCGGCGATGGTGCCAATATCACAGGAATGGCTCTTTCCCTTCCAGTCGCACCCTCCGCCTCTTGCCCCGTCTCCTGCATGTCATCTCAGATTAATGGCTCCTGGAGAGGCGCAAGGGAGGGATGTTTTCTGTGGCGTTCCACAGAGTTAATCTGGGTGGTTGTGAGTTGTCAGCCCGGCTGATGTGAGGCGATTTCCCTCGAGGTGGTCTTACATCTTTTCTTCCCGCTTTCACTCCTTCCTCCACACTTGCTTTTCAAGAAAGGATGTTGCAGTCACAACACAAATGGGTCGAGATGCATTTTGTAAGACATGCTGTCTTGTGTTTTTAACATATGTGTTTCAAAAAGCATGATCCAGTTGGAACAAGATTCAGTCTGATTTCACTGTGTTCATCTGGCTACATCTCACCTTTGTCTGAAACTGCTTTTCTGTACTTTCCACTGCAGACTTAATCTCATATATGTTTAATTTTCTAATTCTCCACCTTCATTTAGCTTTGGTGTTTCATGAATTATATAATTTGATTTATGTTGAACACACATTTTGTTGTGGATTTGAGCTTTCCTTACCCATTGACACATTAACTGCTGTTTTTGACTTTATGACCTTTGAGAAAATTATAAATGAGCCTGACAGAAAATTTCCTTTCCATGGATTTAGACCTGAAGGTGCTGATCTGCATACTAACGGCTTCACAACTGGCTGGGAGCTGTTCCAGAGCATGCCGGAGGCAAAGAACAATATCATCTACACGAGAAGCCTTCTGGTTCCACACACTGCAGCTTCCTACATTCACATGGTCAAAGCATGTTTATAGGTGCTCTGTGTGGAAATGCTAATCCACGTCTGCTGCATCCAGGGATGTGTATGTACACCACGCTGTGGCCTTTGCATGTGCTTCCATTTACTGTGGAAAAAACCAAATGCAAACATTTGGTATCCTGAAAAATGTAAGAAGAGGATGCATATCTCCAGGCTATGTCTCCAGAGGATGCAGATGTTTGTATTTGTCTGCATGCAGAATTGGCTGAAACAACAAAGGTAACCTTTGTTGATGTTTTCTACAATTCTCTCAAGAGCACTATGATAGAGCTTCTTCCTTCTCTGGTTTCTGTTGTGTCAGAGTGTGATCAAATTAATGTTTCAGTATTGCCTGAAGCTTGGTCAGTGATCATATATTAGCATTTCCCAGATTATCTGCAGTCCTCTTGTGTATTCAAGCTGTTCACTAGATTGATCTCTGTTCCTGCATCATTTCTTTAGATTACATTCTGGGACTTGTTTATTCTTTAAAGCTTGAACATCTAAGAAACACTGAGCAATCCACAGTGAGCTACTTCCTTCTGTGTCACACTTTAAATGTCTTTACTGCTCGTTAGAAATGCTAAATTACAAATTCTTATGATGAACAATGAATTGATTTCACTCACTAACGACCTTGAGAGCCGATGACGATGAGAGGCAGAGTTTTGTATTAATAGACTCCCTAGAGACATAATGCATGTGTGTGAGAAGTGTAAAAACCACGTCTCCTGCAGAATAATGGCTTCCTGACAGAATAATCTGACTTTTTGCTGAAAAATTTTCATAATAGTATCAAATTGCTTATTTTCTACTAGTACGATCAGAACTGGCACTACTGATGACAAACAGATTTAAAAAAGATCATTCAAATCTTTACTTGTTCCAGATAAGTTCAAATTAATTGGAAGTGCTTCAGAAGAGGCTGACAAAAACTTTTATTGCATATAAAATAAGGACTTGAGACACAGATCTCTTTGCAGAAATGTTTGATGAATGTCTGTCAATGAGAGTAACGGCTGGGAGTTGGCGAAAAGTGTTTTACTAATGTAATACCTACTAAAGGCAATTTTCTAAAAACAATGAGGGGCTTATTCATGTATCGTTAATTGGGTGATCTCCATACAATTAGAATTCAGAGGTGAAGCCAGGCTTTCCTTTTGTTATTACTGTTTTGTGATTTGCCAATGGCCACATAATATAATTTGTCTTTTCTGCAGAATTCGGGATTAATCTTGTATGGTAGCCAGTGAATCTGGCCCTTTGCATAAAGCAACTGAATTATGCTGAGAGAGAGAGAGAGAGAGAGAGAGAGAGAGAGAGTGTGAGCTGGGGAAAAAGCATCAGTGTAACAATAAAGAATAGACAATCATTGTCGGGCTGGAAAAAAGATTCCATTTGTGTCGTAGTCACATTTCTTTGTAATTTAGACAATGAGTGACACAGTTCATGGTACTGAATTCATCAATTAATCTGCATCCACCTCCATCCTTCCACCCCTCGCCTGCTCTTCCTCTCCTCTATTCTCTTCGTTTTCCATTGTATTTGAAGGCGGCTCGTACTTTTTCATGCTAGCACTGAGTGGCACCTCTCCATTTTTAATCAACGGCTTCAGAGGCAAAGATAGCGACGTGCTTCATTCCAGTCAAAGCGCCGCAGCTTGGGTTATTGAATTATTGTATCAGCCTCATGTCTCTATCATAAAGAATACATCCTATTGTTGAGCAATGGATTCTCATCTGGGAGATCTAAATGGGAGTGTGGGAGAAGAATGGCTCTGTCATGTTACCGCCACCCTCATCTCCCACGTTCGCCGAGGATAACATCAGTGTCGGAGCCCAGGTGATTCAATTTAAGAGCTCTGTCAGGTGGAAATATGATGAACTGCATTTATCCTGGAGATTAAAATAAAATGAGGTGCCATTTGACCAGAGCATGGCTCCATTATCACAAAACAAGGAAACGGGAGGAAAAGTGGAGCTGAAGACAAAATGTCAGATGCGAGCGGCAGCTTGAGGATGAAACACAGAAGTAGCCTTCAACTGACACGACAGAACTTCAGTCTCCAATTCAGTTCCTTTACTAAATACTCAAGAAATATATATTGTATTCCTAAACCCCTCAATGGGCCTTCTAAGACAAAAGCTTGGCCTGAAGATGTCCTCCATTCACCTCCATGAGAGGGCTAAACACAGGACGTTTTCACGGAAACCCCCCCCCCCCCCCCCCCCCCCCAGTAAACTGTTTTTGGTTTAAACTTTTACTGGAATATATTTCCGTCTCGGGTCCCGTTTACACGACAACATTTTCCAGTGAAAACAAAAAACTGGCATCGTAATAAACATAAAGAAGACAGACGGGTGAGGGCATTTTACGCACGACTTTGGACTTGAGTTTTACAACAAAGTTTACCAGAAATGTGTGCTAAAAAAGGAATTTTACAGAAAAAGTGTCACCTCAGTAAAAGAACATCTGCACTTGAAGCAAATTAGGAACATGGAGACATTTCTTCCACTTCTTCAGAAAAAGTCAGCTGCAACTCAACTCCATCCAGTAATTTTCAGTGAAATCTGACTGTCCGCCAGGTTTTGATATGAAATATTCAAAACTCTGCGGTCCTGCCAGATGTTGGCAGGGTCTTGTTGTACCATGTCACATTGGAGAGTTTTTCATCTTGGATCAGGCATACAGACATTTTACCCCACTTTTTGGCTCAACTTAGTTGTTGCTTTCCTGTCCAGCAGCTGGTTTTCCTCTAAGTGACAGTAAGTCTGCTTCACTTTCTTTAGACCTCGTCACCGGAGAAACCACCACCATAGTGGGCCGTACATATTTCACTACGTTTAGTTTTACACAGCAGAGATTGAAAAGGCTTAATAAGCACCAAAATTGTCTGAATGGCATTATCAAATATCATTGGAGTCAATCTGAATTATGTGTCACCTCCTGCAATGGTGGACTCCAGAAAGAGATTATGGCAACAAATTCTACACCTGCCCAGACAAAGAGGCAGAAAACTGTAGTGAGGGATCAGCTGCAGAATGTATTCATGTAAATATCAAAAAAGTAGAATTCAGAATTCAGACTGACAAGACTGCACTCTGTCAATATTTGACAAGCATGACAACAAACAGGAGCATCACATCATTAAGCCTCATGAAAGTCCACAGATGCTTTAATTCTGTTTCACTTGTGTCACGAATTGACAAAGAAAATCACACAAACCGTCTGCGAGCAACTCAATGTACAATCACAGGTAATTGGGGGGAAAAAAAAGTCTTTAATTTATTTAAATAGCTGAAGATGAGTGACGGCAATAAGGTGATCAACAAAGGAAGGGTGGATAAAGCCTACAGCGAAAAATGTCGTATGGAAACACTGATTTCAGGAATCTCTAGCTTCACATGAGCAAGATTTTTTGTTTTTTTAATCTTTGCAGGAACTTATTCAGTTATTGATTTAACTGAAACGGCACAGAGCAGTACGGTTGGAACATTTATTCATAGTCACTTGACCTCGAGTTTTTAATGAGAACATTTCTGACCGGAGGAGAAACTGGATCATTGTTATGTTGTACTGGGATGGGATTTTTGTTCTTTTCTTTTTTTTTTTTTTTTTCTTTTTAAATCCATTGAACAAGTTCGTGCAGGTCAAGTGACACCGTCAATAGAGCAAACGGGAAAACAAATACTGAGATTTTTTGTCATTCAGTAATATTTGGTTGATTTGTTGTGCCAAACCTTTTATTGTGAAATACTGAAAGTGAACAGTTTCATCAGAATAGTTGGCAGCACTTTATAATACAGCCCATGTCTTAATGAGTAGCTTCCCTTCTCTCTGTAGTTTCCTCAACTTTGAAGATAACTGTCGGACATGAACATGCTATTGTGTGGAACCTGAGAAGTACTTACATTTGTGTCTGACAGTGTAAGGCTGAATCCCATTTCACCCCTTAGCCCTCCCCCTTGGCCCTACCCATCCGTTTTGCACGTTCACGTGGAGGGGTAGGGGTGTCCCGATTGTCAATATGACGGAGGGGTAGGGGGAAGGGGTAGGGCTATTCACCCCTCCAAACGGAGATTCTCCCAAGGCACACTCCAGGGCTAAGGGGGGACAGTAGCTCAGACAATAGAGCGGGTTGTCTTATAACCGGAAGGTTGGCGGTTCGATCCCCGCTCCCACTGGCGGAAAACTGTCGTGTCCTTGGGCAAGACACTTCACCCACCTTGCCTAAGTATGAAAGTTGTGAGAGTGAATGGTTGGTGGTGGTCAGAGGGGCCGATGGCACAGATTGGCAGCCTCGCTTCCGTCAGTCTGCCCCAGGCTACAGTGGTAGCTTACCACCACCCAGTATGGAGTGAATGAATAATGCAATGTAAAGCGTCTTTGAGTGTCCAGAAAAGTGCTATATAAAACTGTGCATTATTATTATTATTATTATTATTATTATTAGGGATAAAAAGAGAAATGGGATTGGGCCTAAGTGCTTTTTCCCATGCTACATTTTGAGCTCACGCGGTGCACATTTCATGCATGCACAAGGAACTTTTCCGTTGCACCAGACTGTTTATCTGCTACTTTATTAAAGACTATTTATCGAAAATGAAACACATACACTGTCAGTCTATTATCATTTAGTATTCGAGTTTCTTCAGCCTTTTTATCTGTTTCAGAATTGCGGGGGCGGCGCCCCAGCGATTAGATTCTTTCATATCAGCTATGAGGGGCCCCACAAGACATAATTCATTCTGGCCCTCTCACACACATACATTCTCCTTTCCCATACATACAGTATATTCTCGTGCTTATGCACACATATATTCTACTTGCACACACACATATTCTCCTTTCACATATATATATTCTCCTTGCACACACACGTATTCTCCTTGCACATACATATATTCTCATGCTTACACCAACAGACACCACCAACATTAAAAAAAACTCTCATTCTTTCAAAACTCCAGACACGAGCTTTAAGCTCCAGGTTGTTCAGCCTGCACCAGGACACCAGGTGGTCTGTCCATCAGTGATGAACCTGATGAGGAAGGGAGGTGTCGTCTGCGAACTTCAGGAGTTTGAGACTCCAGACTGGTGACTGGAGGTGAAGCTGTTGGTGTACAGGGAGAAGAGCAGGGGAGAGAGAACACAGCCCTGGGGGGATCTCGTGCTGATGGTCTGGGAGTCGGAGGTGAGTTTACCCAGCTTCACGTGCTGCCTCCTGTCTGTCAGGAGGTCTGTAATCCACCTGCAGGTGGAGACTGACACGTTCAGCTAGAGGAGCTTGTCCTGCAGGAGAGCTGGGATGGTACTGAAAGTGGAACTGAAATCCACAAACAGGATCCTGGCGTAGGATCCTGGAGAGTGTCCAGGTGCTGGAGGGTGAAGTGCAGAGCCATGTTTATTGTGTCGTCTAACAGACCTGTTGGCTCTGTAGGCGAACTGCAGGGGGTTACCGCGCCCATTTGGACAGCCCTACTATTTATGCGATGAGAAGTGTGTGGTCTTGGCCACGGAGTTTTTCTTTTATTAATAAAAGATAAAGAAATGGAGGGTAAAAAGTCAAATCTTGTATAATTACACATTAAAGCCGATGTGTTGTAAAGTCAATGTAACACAATTGAATCAAACTCAAAAAAAGCCACAGTGCAAAACTGTAAATGTCATTGCTGCAACAGACCCTGTTTCATGTTTGTTTTTTCTAACCATGATTTACTGACAAATAGCTTTAATCAAGTAAGAGAATTGACGCCATCAACTTAAAGGTGCATTAAGGAGTTTGCACGTTTCATGCGGAACAACGGCCCCTGCAGGCCTTGGGCATAACTGCAGCTTAGTGAAACACTCGTGCCTGTGGCTTGCCTCCATGTACGTGCATGCAAGAGGGGAACTCCTTTCTCGCTCTTTTAGTAGCGCTTGAGTAAAATTTAAGTTTTTTTTTTTTTGCCTGGTGGGGTCTGGCTGGAGTTGTGACAGTGCTAGAAGCCGGTCTTTTCTTACTTTCTGGAAGATCCATCCCTCAATACTGCTCAGTTGTTGTTCGCTAAGCATCTGGTGGAGTAATGGTGGATAAAACGAAACTTAAGCAAATCAGGCCAGCGGGAGCGCGCATTACGTCACATCCTCTCAAATTCTCCCCAAAAAAATTCTGGTGCCAGACCGGCACTGCAACTTTGAAGTGACAATTTAACGCTGTTAGCGGTACTTACAATGAATATGTCAGGGCACATTGCACACATCATTGAATATTTGTAACATATTTATGGTGGAAAATAAGTATTTTTAAAGCTGAAAAACTCCTTAATGCACCTTTAAAATAATTGGTTTATACTGTACAAGAAAATAAAAATTTTAATGACCAATGATGGTCAAAAAGTTGACGAAAATTAATAGTTTATGGTTCACAATGAAGTTCTTCAACATCTTTGTCATGCTTGTGGATAAGTGGATTTTATTAAATGCTATTTGTATCTCTGGGACAGGGAGTTTCTTTCCCTATTTGTGTGATTCAGTGTTATTGTGATAACAGTTTGTTTTATCTGCATAAAAAGGGAGCATAAACGCACTGGCTGCTTTGAGACTTTGAAATTGGAATATTTGTTCCCGTAGTTCCTCTGTTTCCCTTGAGAATGTAAATCATATTTATTGTCCATTAGTGTTAACTTGTATGGCAAAAACCTGCATTTTGTCTGATATTTCTGCTGTAAAATGTAAATAAGAAAGAACATTTTAACTCAAGAATCATAAGAGTGATAATCATTGCCTCCACATTTCCTTGCATGTGTGAAAGAGAAACTGCTTACTTGGAGAAAATTTTCTGGTTGATGAGCCCACTGTGACCCTTATCGTCTCACTATGTCACCTGCTGACATGCACAGGAGAGGGGGGTGGGATTCGTAGGTTGTGTGTGTGTGTGTGTGTGTGTGTGTGTGTGTGTGTGTGTGTGTGTGTGTGTGTGTTCTTCATCTCAGGTTTATGCTGCTGTGATTTTCTGGATGTTAGAGCCTGATTTTGATGATAACAGTCCTACGTCAGCGGTCTGCGGAAAGCCTCCTATAAGCACTTCTGCTACTTCACTACACACTCACACACACACGAGACACACACACATCATTAGTTTTGCGATCATGAGTTGGTTCTGTTTTTAAGCTCCTCTTAATGAAACTAAAAAAAAAACTTTGTTCTGAGTTAATGCAGCAGGATAATCACAGTTTACAGAATGATAAAATAATTACTTCATGAGCTTCAAAGCAAAAATTAGCGAAACCTAAAAACATGAGGAAGTGCAGGAATTTCATGATAAATATCTTAGAACACTCATTGTACTGGGACTTTTCTCAAGCTTTTTTTCTGATGTACAAATAAATGTTGATAGTCTTAAGCCCAAGTTAGATTGAACGTATTGTGGCGAGCTGTGGCAGGAGCAACCGATTCTAATCAATGACTTAATTCCACTGGATGCAGTGTGGTCGCATTTTACTTGAACCACGGTATGCTACAGTGCGATGCAAATGATACACACCGAGTCCTTTTTTTCCCACTTGCTGCAGACAAAACACGAGGAAGACTGATAAAAAACTAAAACAACCTCAGGTCTGTGATCCACATCGTTGACACGCGGACCATCCAAACATCATCTAACTCGCTTGGTCCTTCTCAGGGTCGCTGGGGGCTGAAGCCAATCCCAGCTGCTGTCAGCGAGGGCGGGGTACACCCTGGACAGTTCGCCAGTCTGTCGCAGCACTGTCCAGAGGTGTCAAGAAAGTACTTTCCCATGCCATGTTTTTGTTGTGCCCAGTCAGTTAACAAAGGGCTGGGCTGATTTGAATCACCTGCAACAAACAGTTCTGGGGCCCAGGTGATCACAATCAGCCCAGCTCTTCGAGAACTGACTGGGTACATGGAAAACATGGCATGGGAAAGTACTTTCTTGACACCTCTGGCGCTGACACATATAGACATGCAGCCATTCACTTTCACATTCACTCCTAGGGACACCTGACAGTTACCAATTAACCTGACATGCAAGTTTCTGGATCGTGGGAGTAAGCCGGAGAACCCAGGGGGAACTCACGCATAAACGGAGAGAACATGCAAACCCGACACAGAAATTCCCCGAGCCCCACCCGGTATTTGAACCAGGACCCTCTCGCTTTGAGGCAAGAGCGCTAATCGCTGTGATCCGTAATCCGTTGCAGTACATTAAAAAAACATGGAATTTCGTTACAGGTATATCTGAAACACAGATTACTGAGCAGGATTACTTCTGAAAATCAGACGGAATATACCAGAATTACAACAGACATACACGCCGTGCACAGACATTGTGACACTTCACGGCACTTTACAGTAACCTCGTAAACCAGCCCCGCCCACTCCACATTTGGAATGTGGAGCTAGGGAGGGTCTGGGGACAAGCCAAAACAAACTTCGTGGAGGGGGTGTCGGTTACTCCTTGGAATGACAGTGCACTTCAGCCAATCAGCGCTTCAAAAAAAATACATCATCAAATTGCGTTGGCTTCTCGACACGCAAAGACACACGAACACATCCTTTCTGTTAAGAAACTCACCAAGCGCAGACTCTTGTTGTTGCTTGATTGTTGTAATACTTGGTATTTTGGCTATAACTTTAACTTATTGCAGCTTTTTACTGCTCCGCCGTATTCTCTATTACCTTGTCCCCAGACCCACCTCAGCTCCAAAGTCCAAATGTGGATGTGGAGTGGGCATGGCTGGTTTACGAGGCTCACTTTACAGCACTTTACGACAAAAACACAACACCACCATAGACACATAAACAATACACACCGCATTGACCGCCATCTTGGAGCAGCCTCCCGCTCTACTATTATATGAATGAAACAACCCGCGATGCCATTGATTTTGTGACCTGCTGCTGGAGAGTCATGGCTGCTCCAGAGAGAGAAACTCGTTCTCTGGATGGAAACTTCGACATCATTTTGCATTTAAGTCAGATGAGGCCCAGAACTTCTCTGTACAATGTGAATTCTGCCTCCCAGCTGTGAAAATGCTCTCAGCATCCAGTGACCCATCATCAAAACTGAAGAAACATCTGCAGGTATGATGCATACCTGAACTCACAGTGAAGCTAAAGTGTTATTAACCTGCTAACCTCTCAGTAACCTCTCAGTAACCCGCCTGTTGAGAACCACAGCCTCACCAGGCTGAACTCAGAAGAATCTGATGGAAGCAATAACATCTTCAGCCTGTATGGAGAATTTATTGGAGACTGAATGTTACCATGGAGGGAATGAATGAACCCTTGAAAAAAATAGTGTGCATGTCGTACCTGAACACAAATACTGGGCCTGACTGCAGCAGTACAGTTAAATAGCACACAACATAAATGTGTGTTAACACTGTCAATACAGCTCCTGGTGCTGCTGTACTGTAGAACTACTACGGGAACACAGTTTGAACTGATGGCGCTGATCCTGATTCAGAAAGAAAGAAAGATTCTCGGTGGGCTTAGAGGATGTCATGTTGTTGGTATTAATTTGGGCTGAGCTCACAGAGTTCAGCATGTGTTCATAATCCCCTGAGCATTTAGTGTTTGCTGTATGTAGAGTTGTCAATACAGTGTGAGGATGACACATAATTGTCGCACGAGGGTTTCTAGTTTTGTGAGAGCTGATATCTGTGTCCTTGATTTCAATGGTACCATGGACAGCAACGTTCCGCAGCACAATGCATGACAATTGCATGCGGTGGGTTAAAGGTAGGAGGGGGTACCGGAAAGTTCCCGGATTGTGTTTATAATTTTAAAGTGGACCTATTATGCTATTTTTCAGTCACGTCATATAGGTCACGGACGCCCAAAAACATAGTATATAAGTTTGTTTGCCCCAAATTCGTCCTATGTTCGGAGTTTGAGCGGTCTACAAAGTGGCTCTGAGGAGCCTTCCTCAGAACAGCCTGTTTTTGACAGCCTACTTCCCGTGATGAACTTGAATGCATCTGGACACGCCCACCTCGTAAATTCACTGTCGTTAAGAAAGCACCTTACAGGAAGTTACACCGGAAGTTTCAAAATAAAACACAATGCACGACCTCACGGACGTAAACTTTTTCCTATATGTTGTTATTACGCCGCCTCGGGAGGCATGAGAATCAGCTCAACAGGGTCCCAGACAGTAGCAAACGCGGAAATTACCGTTTTTATATAGAATGAACCGTACAAAAGGAACTATTCGATAAAGAAAAGCACTCATTTGAGATCAAAACATAAACCATGCACTCATCTTTGCTGGAAGTACTATAAATTACAGATCAATGTGGCTGGACGAGCAGAGCGGCCTTGAAGAAGCGAAATTAGGTGTTTTTTTTTTTTTTTTTCTGTTTATATCATGTGTTGTTCGTGTGATATCGAGAGCACGCCGGTGTGCATGGCCCCGCACGCAGTGCGCCTCCGCAGGGCACCGGAGCTTCGCAGCCTCCCGGCGAGGAGAGACATCCAGGAGCGGTCGCGCACGAGCCGTGCGTCTCCGCCGGCTTCGGGACTTGCGGAGCTTCCGTGGAGCAGCTCCGGGCCGTTTACCCAATCGGCCCCAACTCAGCCCCTGGAAGTCAGGCACCCAGGCGCTGTGACAGCCGAGGCCGAGCCTCTCTGCTGGGGAGAGGAGCTCCGCAACGTTCCCATCCGAGCTAATTGTGGCTAAGTTAGCGAAAACTGTCAGCTGATCAACACTGAAGACGGTGGATGAGCTGACTGGCGATGAATGAAAAAATACAGCCGATATGAGCGACCTATCCAGGGGCCGCCCAGAGGCTGGATCCTCTTCTGGGGGGGGGAGTGGTGTTCCTCTTCATAACGTTGAGAAGAGGAAGATTTCAGAACCGCTTGTTTGAGTGTATATTTTCTTAAAAGTGGAGTGCACACTTGAGGGAGGTGACTGAATTTTTCACTTCTGGGGGATCATACAGAGGCTCTGGGAGGCAATATGACTGTAAAGACACCTTTTTAAAGTGAATTTTGCATAATATGACCCCTTTAAAAACAAGAATGATTTCAGACTTGTGGCCGTTATATGTCGCTATAGCATAGCCTTGAGAAAAACTGTGAAAAATTTCACCTCCCAAAGACACACAGGCAGCTCACAGGCAGTGTTTATGTTATTACAGTCCCGCCCCCTTCTTCGAAAAATGCGAAAATGGTCCCGCGCCTCTGAACCACGGAGCAGAAACAGGCTCGCGTGGACATGTGCCAGGAGCTGAAAAGGCAGCTGGAGGACGATGGAGGCTGTTTGGGAAGAAAATCACTGCTGCGGCGGCTCCGGGAGACGGTCAGGCTGAAGCGGCCGGCGCTGTGGGAGAGTGGGGACTGTTTTACGCAGAGGGTTCTGCGCGTTAAACAGTTCCTGATGAAAAACGGCATGGCCCTGCTGCTCCATCCGCCGTATCCCCTCGATTTAGCACCTTGCGACTTCTGTCTCTTCTCAAGAATGAACACGGAACTGAAGGGGCGGAGATTTGATGACGTGGAAGAGGTGAAAAAAAAAAAATCGAAGAAAGCTCTTAAAGGGACCATTACGCAGCAGCATGCTGACTGTATTGAGCAATAGAAATCCCGGCTGCAGCGCTGTATTCAAGCCGAAGGAGAGTACTTTGAAGGTGACAGTTTTGATTAAATGTGAAAATAAAAAAATAAAAAGTTAGAACCACAGACCGGTTTCTTTCCGATACCCCCTCGTATTAATGGACGATTTTCTCGAAAAAGTCGAAGCCAAACGTCTGTTACTCGCTTTTTGAAAACGCGCATGCGCCAGACCATCCTACCTGCTCTGCTGCTCCTACGAGCGCGCTTGACGGCGTGACGCAAGCATTTCTCCAGCGTGATTGACATGTTGGAGGACCAATAGTTGACACTCGCATCACGCCATTCATTGGCTAAAACATCGTCCATTATGCCTTTAAGATTCAAAATCCTATGACCTGTTAGGCATCAGTCACCCTGCCTGGAGCATGTCTGACAGACAGGGAGATCCCGTGGCGTTATGGCCCCTGCAACAAAAGCTAGTCATGCTTCCATGTGTGATCAAACTCCAAACAGCACACTGTAATCTCATGACAGCAATGATTTGTCATTAAAGTGGTAACATTGTTTACCTGACATCAAGATTCAGCAGAAGATGGCGTGCAGGCTGCAGCAGTACTGCATTGAACTGCCATGTTTTGCTAGTTATTGATTCACTGAGGTAGTGATGGAGCGTTTGAGCCAGTTTTGATGCAGATCTCTTGAACTGAACCAATTGCCTCCTGGAATTTGCAAAAGCATTGCTTAACTAAAAGACCCTTTCTCCTTTTCTCTGTTTTCTGGATTCTTGCGCAGACTTTTTTCCTTGATCGATCAGATTTTTGCTAGTCTGAGTCTGCAGTTTATTAGTGATTGTAACTTGAAAACAATTGAGTTAAGCTTCTGTAAGTTGACTGCTATTTCTTGAAGCAGTTGACTGACTGTGAATCTACTTTATTTGGCTGGTGTTTTTGTGAATGTGAGAAAAGGGAGTCCTTAAATAGTGTACATAGTCGAGTGTAATATCTTTACTGGATGTTTCACTGAGTCATGTTTCATTCGAAATTATGCAAATGGAAGCTGGTAGAGAAAAAACAAAAGCACAGTGTGGTAACATTGAAGGGAGGAAAGGATGAAGAAGTGATGAATAGAATTGATGTACAGCAGTCGTTCGATAAGGCAGGATGACTCATGTATGATATTTTAAAGTCAAGAATCAATGACTATTTCAGTGAGGAAAAAGCTATCAGAAAGATCATTGGACTGATGTAAAATTGTGGACCAGGTTGTGTTGGGGAAGAGCTGAAGTGTTGAAGGAATTAGAGCAGCAATAATGCACATATTTGCTTGTGGAGGCAGACAGAGATGACATGAATGGACAGACTTTCTATTTTCACAGACTCCAGTGCTGCTCTGTTTCTGTACAACTGGGATTATAAATGAGGTAAAGGTCACAAGTGCAGACATTTCCTCGGAAGGCTCAGCTGAGAATGACTTTTGGCAGCGAGTAGTACTTCTGTTTGTACTCTTGTTTGACAGAAGCATCTGCCCATTTTATACATAACGCAAAAATTAGAGCTCATGAGATGTAACAGGCATTGTAATGAGTTCAATCTGTAGAACATAATTCACTGAAATGTTCTGGCTATGGACAAACGTGAGCTTTTTCTGAGAGCCTCACTCTGTAGGTCCTTGAACACTTTGCAAATAACTCACACACACTCTGGTGATGAAACATCAGAGCGATTCGATAAAAATCTAATTAACCATGCCATACATGAGGTAAGCTAAGCTGACGATTAGCCTATGGATATTTTTCTTTTCTCATTTATTTTTCTTGTTACTGCACCCTCCCTAAAGTTCCCCGCTATCCCCCGATGCCAGGCAGCATGCCCCACATTTTGAAAACAGACAATCTTTGACATCTTTTGTGAAGATTAATAATCATTCATGCATGCACCACGTGTGTGTGTGTGTGTGTGTGTGTGTGTGTGTGTGTGTGTGTGTGTGTGTGTGTGTGTTGTGCTGCATGCGGTCCCTTGCTGTGATCCCACACTGATATTGATTTGCTGATCTGAAAGCAGGACCACTGAGTGGAAGGTAAACAAGCTGCTCGAGACCCGATGGAAGTCTTGTTATCCAGATAGGGGGGTGAGTGAGGGAAATCTCCTTCCAATCCTTTTCTTCGCCGAGCTTCTGGTATCCTTGGAGTGTCTCAGTATCCTCAGTCAAACACTGATGTGGAGTATTCTGCACAGGGGCCTGATCAAAGAAAGACTTGGCCTGATGTGCTCTCTCATCTTTCATCGCGCTTATTCCTGCCGACTCATTTGCTCTTGAGCTGCTTCAGTCACTCACTCGGCTGGGAGTTTATTCGACTGTGGAAGGAGCAAACTGAAAGAAGTGGAGTCCTGACAGCCAAAATGTGGAAGTCATATTTACTATTACAACCCCATTAATTCCCTTCCGTGGCTAAGTTGTAAATGCTACAACTGTGAAGGTGTTAAAAGATCATTTAAAGGACCTATATCATGCAAAATCCACTTTAAGGTTATTTGCCTTCTTCCACGCACTGAGTCTGAGTAATCTCTCTCAGTCTGCTGCTCTTTACAGCAGCCCCTCCCTTCGGGTAGAAAACAGCTTGTTTGAAACTCTTCAAACCTAAGTACGTCACAAAAGTTGAACTCCTCCCCACCACCCTTCTCCCACCCCCACCCCCGCGCAGACAACACGCGCACCCTCCTCTGACTCGGAAATCTAATATTCAGTCATAGATGAAAAATGAAAAAAAAAAAATACACTGAACACATGAAATTGCAAAACTGCTGCTTTGCCAAAAGCAATAGCATTATTGGCTATAGTATTGCCAAGTAAAGCCCCTTGTATTTCAACCGTGGTTTAAAGTTGTGACGTTATGTTGTAGCATCACAGGCCTGGTTCAAGTCTGAAGAATTTGCATGTTTATTTTCTGCATGTGCGGGTTTCCTCCCACTGTCCAGAACTATGAATATGTGTGTCGGTTTTGTGATGGACTGAGTTAATCCAGGATGTAACCTGCTTTTGATCATTATCAACTGAGGTCCACTCCAGCCCTTTGGGACCGTGAGCTCCATAAAGAACTGAGATTCCCATGACATTTTGGACAATTATTTATCCATATGATGTGTCAGGCAACACTTACACGGATTTTAGAAATTTGGAAGAAGAAATAACTGTCCCAATTAAAAAGGGAGATATGCCACTTTATGAAACATAATCTGCTACTCTTCAAAAAGCTTCATTCCCAAGCCAGTTATTTATTTGCTCGTGAGCATGTGTACAATTTGGTGCTCTCTGTGGGACAGATCACTGAAGGTGTGTTTTGGCTCATTGTCCTGATGGAAAAACAAACGGCGATCCCACTGAGCTCGCACCAGATGGGATGGCGAGCCTCTGCTGGATATGATGGCAGTTCCACGCTGGCTAGTTATTAACCTGAATTCATGATGTAAATGAAGCAAATCTGTTACTGTTTGTACTGAAAGGCTTGTAAGTCTTTCATAAGCTTGTGGCTTTCAGCAGTTATGATTTCACATGATGGCTTTGGCTTTCTTTTGAGAACCTGAGTGCAACAGAGATCATTTTTGCTGAAAAAAAAATGCTGTAGTTTCCATGCTGATCCAAGAGTTAGTACTTAATGTGTTTTTGTCACACAACTACATACACAGGTCGAAAAAGGCAGTAAATGTAGACTTTGATGAAGAAAGGCTGCTTAAAATCAGTGAGCAGCACAAACAGCACTTTGTGGGTTTGTCCACGTTGCATTTTCCCCGTGACACCAGGCAGCAGTGTGGCATCAGCAGACACAAAGAAAAGAATTTCTGTTTTCACCTAAAAACGTTGACGTCTGAACTGGGCGCACCTTGAAACCATTCCTTGTAACTCGAGTAATCTTCTGTGAAAATCAATAGTTTAAAAATTACTGGGTGGACACTGACACCCTCTTATTGAATGTCTGCAATAAAAAATGAAGAAGTAATCTTTGTATTTACAGGTTCTGGTCTGGTTGGATCATAAGAGAACCACAGTGTGTAAAAACAAGTTGTCTCCTTGGAAGCAGGTGGTTTACTCATCACTGTCAGGGTGATTTAGGTCTTCTTTTTTTTTTGACTGCTGCTAAGACCCCCCTCAATCCAATCTTGAACCATTACAGTGAAGCCACATGCTGCCAGGTACACACACACTCACACACTCATACGTACACACAAAGACAGGAGTACTCAAAATGAAGCTTTCCAGATCTGCTCCAGGTTCAAGAAATAGCGTTACTATGACTCCATGAAAAAAAGAAAATCAAATTATTGAGAACCCCTGAGCAGACAGCGCCTCTGGTCCACTCTTTTAATCTACAGCACCATTAAATATTCCTGGACTCCAGGATGGGAACCACTGATTTAATGCCCAGCAATGTAGCCTACTTAGGAGAGTAGAGAGTAACTAGTTTTCTGCTGTATGTTTCATAAAGCTGAAGCACTAAAAGCTTTTTTCTCAAATCACAAATGATGATGCACATTCCTTTGTGCCATCCAAAACACAAACACAAATAAGTACTTGGACATAGCTGTCAAGTGATATGGTTTCACTGCATTTTAATACGGGGAAAATGCAATTTTAGCAAATACAGGCATATTGCCATTTCTGTACTCCAGAACGTAAACTGTATAGCGAGAAATAAAAAATTGAGAGAACGTAAAATCAACTGAACAGTAGTTGGATGCCTGGCTGTCAGTCAAGGTCATGGCCAGGTTTGTGATTGGTTTGGGGGGGCGGCTTTGTGTCTGTCATAGCTTTCACTGGTTGAAGGGAGAGGGAGGAGCGCTTGTTTTGTTTATGGGGAGCGCAGATCGAGGGACAGAAGGTGGGTTGGTGAGGAAGTCCTTTTTTTTTTGTTGTTGTTGCTAGTGGACTTTGTGAACCGGGACACATTCTGAGTGTGTTCTGGACTTGTTTCCGAGTCCCGAGGTGTGAACTGTGGTGGATCCACTGAGGTGCCGACTGAACACGGATTTAACATCCGATCTGTTCCACCCACCGGCTGAAGACAGCATGGACTTTTAAATACTCTTTAATTCCAAGTGTATATATCTAGCTGACAATTAAGAACTACACTATATGACCAAAAGTATTTGCTCACCTGCCTTGACTCTCATGTGAACTTAAGTGCCATCCCACTGCTAACCCATCGGGTTCAATATGATGTCGGTCCACCTGTTGCAGCTTTTACAGCTTCAACTCTTCTGGGTAGGCTGTCCACAAGGTTGAGGAGTGTGTTTATAGGAGTCTGACCATTCTTCCAAAAGCGCATTGGTGAGGTTACACACTGATGTTAGTCGAGAAGGCCTGGCTCTGAGTTGCCGCTCCAATTCACCCCAAAGGTGTTCTATCGGGTTCAGGTCAGGCCAGTCAAGTTCATCCACGCCAAACTCTATCAATCATGTCTTTATGGACCTTGCTTTGTGCACTGGTGCACAGTCATGTTGGAAGAGGAAGGGGCCTGCTCCAAACTGTTCCCACAAGGTTGGGAGCATGGAATTGTCCAAAATGTTTTGGTGTCCTGAAGCATTCAAAGTTCCCTTCACTGGAACTAAGGGGCCAAGCCCAACTCCTGAAAAACAACCCCACGCCATGAGTCCTCCTCCACCAAATTTTCCACTTGGCACAATGCAGCACAAAATGTACTGTTCTCCTGGCAACCTCCAAAACCACCTCGTCCATCAGATTGCCAGATGGAAAAACATGACTCGTCACTCCGGAGAACGCGTCTCCACTGTTCTATAGTCCAGCGGCGGCGTGCTTTACGCCACTGCATCCGGCGCTTTGCATTGCACTTGGTGATGTGAGGCTTGGATTCCATGAAGCTCTCTGCGTACTGTACTTGGGCTAATCTGAAGGCCACATGAAGTTTGGAGCTCTGTAGCAATTGACTGTGCACAAAGTCGGCGACCTCTTTGCACTATGCGCCTCAGCAGCCGCTGACCCCTCTCCGTCAGTTTACATGGTCAACCACTTTGTGGCTGAGCTGCTGTTGTTCCCAAACACTTCGGTTTTTTTATAATAAAGCTGACAGCTGACTGTGCACAGATTTTTTTTTTTTTTTTTTTGCATACACTTTAAGGTGATTTTGATGGTTTATTTTAGAAATAATGTCTGAGATCAGTCTTTATAAATGGCGACAGCTTCCTCCCTCCAAGTACTCTGAAGATGTACGAAGAAAGTGACAAGAAAAGATAGTGATTTTGATGCTCAAATGTGCCTTCGCTATCCCTGGGATGTCTCATATTATTTGCATTTTCATCTTTCACTCACACGTCAGAGGGCCTACTTACAGTGGCTGACGTCTCCGAATGATCACGACGTCTGACTGAAAACGACGACAAGGAGGAGGAATAGCCAGGCTTCATTTCTTCGCAATTTCCATCATTGTGCCGTTTGATTTTTTCCCTTTATTGTGTGTTTGTTTGTCGGGGCTGTTGGAGGGGCAGCTGCACGCGTCGTCACATCAGCAGAGTCTGGACTGGTCGTATTTATAGATCAGCTTGTCGGAGGACGGAGCCGAGAGCCAGGAGAGTAATGATGCGCTACAAATGGGACTCATCCAAAACTCATTCACACACACGTGCACTCACAAACATACCATGTCTCACACACACCCTCTGTTCACCTTCACCCCGCAGGAGGAGCAGAGGAACACTGACGGTGGGATGGGTTTCCTGTTAGTTTGAAAGCGTCACGCTCGCCAAGTTCTGCATCAACCTGCATGAACAACAAAGGTAATATAATAATACTAGGCTACATTAAATTAAAACCCCTTCCAGCATTTAATTTTGTGTGTTTTTCTTTGCTTTTTTTTATGTGCGACATCTCACCTTGGACCATCTTTATTGCCAAAGTCAATTGAGAGCATTGTAATATAAAAGTGAAGGACAAAACTAAAGCGCACCGTTTCACTGATGTGTTTGTCCTGTAAATGCAGATTTTTCAAATGTATGTAAATAAGGGCTTTGTGGTGGTGTAGTGGATAGCCTCGCATTGGGATCATACCTGGGGAGTTTTTCCATGTAGTTTGCGACATCAGTGTTTGTGTTGATTTTCTTTGGGTTGGTTTAATTCTACAGTCCATTAGTTGATGACAATAAAAATGGAGATAAATACTGAAGTATATCTCTGTGTGTTCATGTCAGACAATTTTGACAATTGTCACAGTGAGTTTCGACAAAAATTTGACAATATTTGATTTGAACAAATGAAATGAAACATCTATACAGAAAACTCTGGCTGTCTGAATCGAACTTTGTATAAGTCATTGTCACAGCTCGGAGATGAAGGAGGCGATCCTTTTTATTTCATGTCTTTGAAAATCATAAGACTTTACAGTGGCCTTCCCTTTGAGAGCTACCATTCATCGGTTAAATGCCACTGAAACCTTTAAAAACACGGGAAAGACTATTGAGGACAAGATTCAGCTCTCAAGGGTCATTTGAAAAGAACGATGAAGCACAGACGGAGAAGGAAAATAAACTGAGGAACATGTTTAATTTGCATCACATCAATGCGTGATCAGAACTGAGCAGGACAATGTGCACACACGCACGCACACACACGCACACAAAGGCTACATTTTGAGTTTTCAAATCAATTCCGCACTGTTTCAGAACGCAGAAATACATGCATATCTGTGCATATGATAGTAACTTCAACAACAGGAATCAGGCTGCAGAGAAAGTGCTAACGTTTTATAACTGCAGATTGCAAACAACTAACCATGTTTTTCAGCACTAACAGAGTCTCTTCAACACTCAAAGATTTGCAAATCCTTATTTCGTTCTGGTAAATGGTCAATTTTACAGTCAAGTCAGAAAATACAGTCTGAAAAATTATATAACTGAAAACTTGCTGCCCTCTCCGTTTTCCCTCCTACTTAATGTTTTTAAGATGCTCAAACTGAGTTTTTGGTTGAAATAAAAACAGAACAAAGCTAAAATGTTACTCACAAAAAAAAAAAAACTGACCTACACAAACTTTCATACTTGTTTGGCTTCTTTTAAAAATAACAAATACAACTTTTAATCCATCCATCATGTTAATGTGTTGCTAGTTTGGTCCACTCTCCTCAGTGTCATAATCACTGAGCACAATAAAAAGAAATCACAGGCATGATCACAGTAGTTGAACAAACAATGTGGGGAGATAAGTATGAAGAGGGAGGGAGTTTGCCAGAGAGCAGGATCGGAAATCACTAACACACATACACACACCTCGCCTTAAGTGAGTGGATAGGTTTTGATTTTCTTTGTCCTTTAACGCCAGGATTGATTTCAAATTGATGTCACATTTTTTGTAGTAAATCCATCTCGTTTTCCCTCATTTAACACACACACACACACATACACACACACACACACACACACACACACACACACACACACAAACAGATTTGGTTCACGATTTCACACGTAGCCAGGAAGACAGAAAACTCAAAGCACTTTTACAGTGTCTACCTCAGTCACGAGTTATTTACAGATTTTATGATGTGCACTGTAAGAACAGAGCAAGATGAAAAATGTGGTGACAAAAAGAAGCTGCTAAAGGGGAGAAAAATATATACCTAGTCATTTGTCATACAGTGAGAAATCCACAGATGACTGTTGTCACAGTCTTTTGAAAGTTTGAGATAATATTCTGAAGGTGTATACATTTCATGACCATCACCTCAGACTGCAGTGTGAGTTCGGTTTGGAATTCTCAGCTATGAAATCAAAATAATTCATGATTTGTTAGATTGGAATTACACACAAATCACTTAGGATTTAATGTGGATTTTGCTGCTGTATTTTACATGTGTTGCCTTTGTTTTATGTCAATTTTCATGTAAATGTCTGAAGTAGTATCAAGAGGGATGCTGATAGTTCTTCAGAGGAATGTAAACATCCGAAGCAAAGCGAAACTCCCTGATCTCACTCAGTCACATCAGAATGGAACACCTCTGTCAGCACCGCAGCCGTGATGCTTAAAATACCTCGTCCCCGGAGTTATACAACCTCTGCACACATCTCGGCACAAACCCACACAGGTTGTGGATGAATATGTGCAGCACTTCACCCACAGGCGCTCGCATGAATATAAACACAGAACCATGCCGGCACTCGGTGACGGAGGAGCTGCAAGATTAGCTGAATTATTTCCGGCTCCTCAGGGGGAGAATCAGCAATCGAGCGCAAACACACCTTCCGTATCTGCCAGCCAGCAACGGCAGAGCAGCCGCGACAGAGTCTGCCGCCTGATTCCACATGAAATTGACTCTCATTGTTATTTTAATTCTGCCAGCCTTAATGACTTCCATCGCTGCAGGCCGGCGGTGAAGGCTCCGGGCTTTAATTTGCCTCAGTTTATTTTTCATTCTAACCAGACGGTCGACTGATGATCATGATGACGAGGATGAGTAGATGTACCGGAGGATCAGCTCCAGCTGACAGCTCGCTCCAACACACCGAGATTTGACTTGTTGGTATTGACAATATGGATAAGGAGCTTGTTTTCTCTGGGGACGAGATAATGTGACTTATTGACCACGAGAGACTGATTTAAAGGCTGTCTTCGCCTGCCGTCACAGAGAGACGATCAAGGACCCGTGAAGGTCGATGTCTAACAAGGCTGGGTTATAGGCATGAAGTGAACACACGGACACACACACACACACACACACACACAGACACAATAAAGCTACGTGATAAATGGAGGGCCTTATCGTCTGTGATGAGATCATTTCCATGACGTTCTCTCAGGATTCATTCAATCTTTATTCATGTTGTCTCCCTCTCCCTTTTCCTCCTCTAAGACCTTATTTCCAGTCCTGACAATATGAATCAATAAAGCTCAAATTAAATCAGAATAATACAATAAAATGGAATAAGATGTGACTCACAATATCAATGAGTACAATGGATGAATATCGGCTTGATGGAGAGCCTGTTCAAATGTGGATTTGTAGGCAGAGTTTGTTTGAGGATGAAGAGGAAATGTGTTCAGGTAACTTTTTTTTAGCAGTATAATTGGGTAAATTGGGTAATTGGGTAAAGTCATATAAAGAGGAAAACATTTCACTTCTGTGTTACTGTAAATCCTCCACTATTCCCAACACTTGACACCCAGGAGCTGCAGCTGTTTTTATTTGTACCTTCAACTTCAACTGTCTGTCAGTTCTTAACACATTATTCACATTAATACATGGAGGCAAATCTGGTGAAACAGTTTGGTCTTTACTCACACTCTGCTCAACAACCAACACCAGACTAAAGCAATCGATCACAGAAACTCACTGTGACATTTGACAATTGAACATAGCCGATCACTGAGCGCTCAGTCTAATTTATCACAGTATTACAGTTAGAAAATCCGAAGCACACTTTTGTGTCAGCAACACTTCAATTAGGACCAGGACATTTATATATTAGTTTCAATTAGTTAATTAAAGTTAAAATGAAAAGTTTATTAACTGAAAATAACAATGAACTCATTTATTGTACTCGTACTTTATTTCCATACTCTAACATGGAATCCTTCTCAGTCCTGCTCCCTTCATCAGACTAATGATTTTTTAAACCTTCCAAACAAATTGCGCCACAAATTTATTCATGTATGAGAAGTTTACACTCTAAAAACCGTGTGTGAGTGTTTCGGGTGACCAACAGAGAAGCACACTGATACCATCGTCTGAATATGGAACACCGACATCAGAATCAGTTCATTCATGTTATCGCTCCAGTCTCAGACTGCAGACGTTTGTCTCGGGATGCCCACTGCAGTTTGGGGATATTTTTGATTTTGTGCGGCTTGCTGTCTTTTCTGTGCCGGAGCTCTTTCATTTGGAAGGTTAACATTGATTTTATCTGGACTTCAGTCAGCTCTTACTCCAAAAGACCTTTCATGGTGCATTGTTTGGTGCTCCTTAACTTCTGATTCACGGGAGGAGATGGAGGGTTAAGTGCTGCTGGCGGAAATGATTCATCAGTTTTGGCGAGACGGTTTGAGAGGCAGCGTTGCACTTATTACCTGAACTTCACTGCTCGGGTGATGGGAGAAGAGGATAATGAAGAACTTAAGCTGCTCAATTGTACATTTGGTACACTACTTTTTTTTTTTTTTTTTTAATTAGAATGCTATACAATGTTTGAGAAACGGATGGACACACTGCTGAGTTTTTCTCTTTTTGTTTTTTGTTATTTTTTTAACCAAGGGACCGCTGGCCGGTGTTGTAGACGGTATAAAATCTCTATCACAACTAAAACCTACAAAAAAATATATCTGTGCACCACAATAAACCACAACACATGGAGCTCTTCAAAAGCAGCACCTAAAATCCTCACTAAGACCACAGCTGTTTGCTGGGAGATTTCAAACACACAAAAACACCAGGGTCACTGAGAAGTTCACACAATGCTGTTCCATCATCTTTTCAGGGCTGTGATGAGATTTGAGTGCGCCCCAGCCTTCACTGGCTCCAGATCGCTCTGCACTCAGAATGCTGTGAAGATTTTCATCCCTCACAGTTTGCAAGTTCAACTCCTCATCTGTCCATATGTTGCAGTGTCCTTGAGCAAGACACTGAACCCTAAACTGCTCTCAATGGACGGACTGAGCACCTTGAATGGCAGTGGAAGCACTTCTATGATTGCTAAATCAGTGGAAAAGCACCATGTAAGTTAAATCTATAATTTTAAGCAACTACATACAGGATGGGAATCCCTGCTGAAAAGCTGCTTTGCAAGTGTCACTGAGCTGAAAACCTTCTTCCCCCCTTGTTTTTAATCAAATCTCTTGCTTCTTCTCATTTAAAACACAAATTCCCACTTTTCATCTGTCAGTTTGCACAGTAAGTGATGACCTGTGATAACACACGCATCAAAGCTAAAAAAGGAAACTTGTTTCAGAGTCCACAATCACACAACTGTGTGTACATTTTAACGCATTAATCATCAACAGTTTCTTCCCGCCTCTGTTTAAACACTCATTAAAGCTATAGTGCGTAACTTCGGTCGCCCTCTAGCGGAATTCTGCATTCTTACAACAATAAAGCCGGCGCTTCCACATGACGTACGCCCAGCTGTGCCCAGCTGTGCCCAGCTGTCCCCCCCCCACCCCCCCTCCCCCCAACCTGCCGCGGTGATTCGCGTTTCCACAGCGCGAATCACCGTTGGAAACGGTTTTTATTCTGTGTGAATAAGGACAGCTGGTGAAAAAAAGATGGACTCTTCCGAAGAGGTAATTATTGTTTTCTTTTTTTTTTTTGCCACAGAAACGGAAATAGCTTATTAAAACGGGAGACAAGGTGCCTGCTGATTTGTAACCGACAGGTTAGTGGATGAAAAGACCCAGTGGTCGTCAGTGGAAATCATTTGTTGTCCGTTGGTCTCCAGTTGCAGCTTCTTGATGAGAAACGGAGTGTTACACACAAAGTACAGTGTTTTCTGCAGGAAAAGAGTTTGGCGGGGGGGGGGGGGGGGGGAGCGTGTGATGTCACTGTGTCACTGCTAACGCTGCTAACGCTGCTAACGCTGCTAACGTTGCCGATGTTCGACTGTCGGAGAGTTTTTTTTTTTTCCTCCTCTCCGTTGCACAACAATGCACTGCACAATTTAGCGCGGGCCTGAAAAGGTCTGGCAGAAACCCTGATAGCATGTCGCTTCCTCGGCCTGCCTGAGACTGCGAGCTGAGCCTGTTGATATGAGACCCTCCGTGTCCTCCCCCTCCCTTCTTGTTATGACGTAAAATGCGTAATTTCCTGCGCGCCAGCACGGGAATGTCGCTGGTCGACACGCAAAGCAAGAATTATATATATATTGAAAAATCCCGCGACATGTTAGAGGAGCCGATCGGCTTAATTTGCATTTTGTCATCTCCACTAGTAGTGGCTTGGCTAAAACGGACATTCATAGACATTTAAAAGTTACGCACTATAGCTTTAAATTAAACCCATTAAAATCTATTTCGAGTTTGATTTTCACAGAAACAGATACGAATGGAGAAACTGTGCGGGTTTTCAGGGCCTGAATGCTGGGAAATGTCCTGACGGCAGTTTCTTTGTGCCCCTCGTCCAACAAAACTCTGGGAAATCTGGCTGCCGCTTGCCAGGAAACAGTTTGAACATGTTATTCCTTGCAGGCGTGCAAAGTGTCACTTAGTCCAAAACTGTACACCAATTAAAACATTAATGATACTGCAAACAACACGCTGACCTTTCAGTCCAGCAGAGTCATGCTATCTGAACAGTCAGCAGCCAGCACTTGTATTCACCTAATCGTGTCGCAGGAGTGCAGCAGTTAAAATCCCTAAAAGGTCAGAAGATCCAGTTAGTATTTCTAATTAAATGTAAAACAAGGAAATAAAAAATGTTGCAGTGATTTTGGGGGAGGCTTCTGCTGATTAAATGTGAATTTCTATCAAGGTAATGAGGAAAGGTCAAAGAAATCAGAGATGGATAGAAACGGGAATTCAACCGTAACTCGGAGCACCTCTTACTTTTGTTTTAACAGCTGTGCTGAGCAGAACTGACGCTGATGCCGGAGGCTGCAGTAACTGTAATCAGATTACTTGAAAAGTGTGCAGTCTCAGATTCTGGAGTTTAATCTATTAAACCGAGACCCTGCCGCAAACTGAAACGTCCTCACTGTCTTGCATGATGTAATGTCTTCAAACAGTGTTCATTGCAACACATTATTGTGGTCCACACATTCACTTCACATGGAGGATGCCTTGGTTCACTCACGAGTGGGAGAACTTAGCATTGTCTTATCATTATCCATCCATCTCTACACAGCTTATAACGTTCAGGGTCATGGGACACTGGAGTCAATTTCATTTCACTATTGGAGAGGGTAGGATACACCCAGGGCAGGTCGCCAGTGGATCACAGGGCAAACACACAGAGCGACTACCACACACAGTCACATTCACACCTATTGGCAAATCAGGGCTGACCTCATATGCATGTGTTTGGACTGTGGGAAGAACTGGAGAAACTGGTTGAAACCCACAAAGTATGAACCCAGACCTTGAGCGCGAGTCGCCATACTGTGCCTCGCCATTATTCTATGATGATTTCACTATACCTGCTGAGCGGTGGAGAAAGTCCATGTAAAGATAAATGTGTGTGCACCCCCAGTGTGCACATACACATGAAACCAAACAAGTTCCGAGCAGTTCATGATGACAAATGGAGGAAGACTGCATGACTACCACATAGGGAAAAATTAAATAGTGAAATTATGGCGCTGTGGTTTCTTTGGTCTGCCACAGTGCACGTGTTTTTGTGTTGTCTGTTTCCTTCTCCATTTTGCATTCTAACCCCATCTTTAATGTCAGGCTCCTTGATGTCTCCTCCTTCATGACCCTTTTACTCCCCATTAACTGTTTATCCACTCTTGTTTTATTTATTTATTTATTTATTGGTTTAACCTATTTGAGAACTTATTAATTTTTTGGAACCAGAGAGGTAAAAAACTAGTGCCAGTAATTTTCTCTGGGACTCCTTCAGCCACGCTCCATTGTTCCCACATGAGACCAGCAGTTGGCTCCGCAGCGTCGCTGGAGTCTCCCGGAGGAGAGGCCTGCTGTTCCAGAGGAGATACGGAGAAGCAAGTGCAGCTGCAGAGTGGGAGCCAAGTGCTGGGAGAAGAGCCGGTGTAAACCATCTGTCGTCAAGGGGAACATGAGATCTCTTCTCCTGAAAATGGACTAACTGGCAGCTTTAGGTGGACTGCGACAGATGTAGAGGAAGAGGAGCCTCATGTGCGTCATGAAGGCACGTCTGAATGGATGGTAGATACCGGGAGGGGGGTGCAGCGTAACAGACGGAGTCATTCCAGTCATGCATGTTCAGCAGTGATCGTAACTGTTCGTATGAAAAAGGTCCTGGATTCAATCTCCAGCCAAACCTGAACTTCCAATTTAACGGAATGCTGTTTTCCAGCCAAGGACAAGACTGGAAAATAAATTCACAGTGACCTTATAATATTCTTAAGCACCATAGTCAAAATTCAGTGATTTTGCGTCATGGTTGTTTTTATCTGCTTTATGTAGAGAAGGCTCTGGTTTCAATCTGTAGTCAAACCACATCTGATAAAATTTATTTTGCATATTAACAACTGAAGTCAAGACTTTCTTTGATCTTTGATTTATAAAGTTTCACAATTTCATCAATGAGTCAAAACCAAACATGAAGTTCACTAAAAGCAAACTTGAGATACTATATGCTATATTATACAGACCATCCAATTCAACACAGTCTTCAACTTTTTCACATTTCTCTTAAAAAGCTCCGTCTACAGAGATGAAAGGCAAAGCTTTTCCCCAAGGTTGCCAAATGTTGTGGTAATTTATGATGTGCAACATTTCAATTTGTTGATACGAAGGTGTTTGAGAACCTCAAAAGATGTTATTTTGTCTGAATGTATTTGTCTGAACTACCTTTAATTTGATTTTTTTTTTTTTCAGTGCACACAGTAGAACTTGTTTAGTGTGGTTATTTTGGGTGGATGAAGTAACCAGCTATTGATTGTTTGGATCACAGTGGGAAGACTGTTCTGTCTTTGATTAGTTAACGGTACAATGGTAAATGTCAGAGAAATGTCAAAGCCTTCTGGGTTGGGATTACAAGTCGAGCTTTGGGTTCAGCCAGGAGTCAGCCATTACCGGGTCATGCTGCTCGGCGCACAGATGAGTTGGAAAACGCTTGTCGTTGGAATATTCAACACGACTGAGCACATTCCTTCAGGGGCACTGCAGATTAAGTTCACACTGTAACACAAAGAGGCAGAAAACAGAAAGAAGGAATGTTCCAGGGGATGCTTGATTTGTCTCATGAAATTTGAAATGGGGGCAATGTAAAGGTGAAATGAAGTTTGCACTGCCTCAAATGTGTAACACTGCTGCCTGTATGGTCCTATTTGTTTCTCAAATTGTTTGAAGCATGATGATATAATACTGAAGTGCCAAATAAAAAAAGAGAAAGTTTTTCCTCTGAGGCGACTCTGGTAAAGACTGAACTGGCAGCCAATGTGACTCACATGTACAGTATTTTAAACAAGTCTAAAAAAAAAAAAAAATACACACAATGATTACAATGCTTACCTTTGATACAAGAAGAAAACAGATAAACAACACAACATTTTTTGTAAAGAATGATGTAAAAAAGGAAAAACTGTTGTCACAATGGAAAATTAATGGGATCCCAAAAAAAACTGGAATATTTGGGTTCAATCCCCTGTGAGACCATATTTCTAATGTGGCTCAAGTCCAATCTTTACAGTTGACTAAAAATGTAAAATGAATACATCCAGGTCAATATGTAAACTATTTGAAGATGCACACTAAGTATCTCAATGACCTGTTCTTAAAAGCATCCTTATGCCTCCTAAATCAAAGCAGTTTGCATCCATTCAAATAATACTTCAGTGTAAAAACAAATCTTTCAACAAAATGTTTTGCTGTTTTCTTCCATTTGTGACAGGTGCTGAACTTTTTTGCTACTTTGTGTTCTTGGCTGAGGGAAACGTATGAAGACGTTTCAAAGCAGCATGCTCACACGTGGTGATAATGGCAGATACCTGTTCCCATCAGTCTTTGGTGCAGGCATGCAGATCACTGCGACACCTCGGTGAGAGACAGACGGAGGGTCAGAAGTTTGGACATAAATCACTTCAGTGAACTCAAGAATCCTACTGTGACTGTGGACAAAGCTTGAAATCTCAGGGGAAAACCCGGTGGACCCTGCTTTCCAGGCTGTGTCATACAGTCAGCTTCATGCTGATGATGCCCACAATGTGAAGTCTGGGTGATTAATGACATTGAAAACTAATTGAAAGTGAAACTTAATGTCGGTGGAGGGGAAACAATGCAGTGGATGTAGAGATACGGAGCACTTCATGTGCTTGTGTTGGTCACGAAGTGTTGCTGCAAGTCTTCAGGGCGAAAAGAGTTTTACTGTCCATGAAAGTACATAATGATTCAGCGACCTCTGCTGAGGTAGTTCAGTCTCTGGAGGTTTTGTGTCTTGCCTTTTTCTGACCCGTGGACTTGAGCCGCCTCTGCACTCTTCGGCTGTGGAACACGTGTCCTTTCAGTTTTATTGACAACTTTGAGGCGTCTGACTGGGAACTAGACACAAAACAAACTGTCTCAAATGACGGAGCAAATAGTTTTTAAATAGAGGACTGGAGTTCAAGTTGGATCTGTGGATCATCTGCAGTGTGCCACTGTTAATAAAAAGAGGACATTTCTGCAGCCATTTCTTTCCAAGGTGCTTTTCTATATGAGCTACAGCAAACAAAAACAATTAGTTACTTCTTTGTTATCCAGCAATTCAACTAACACCCCCACTGCAAGTCGACAAAAAGAATCTCAATACCAATCTACAAGCAGACCTTTCAAGCCTCAGTCTCTTTTTACACAAGATTTTAAAACAACAGAAAATGTTGTTGCATTTGCATTTCGAGGATCTGTTTTCATGACAACAGTGCTCAAAGTCACTGAAAACAACTTACTGAAAATGCTTCGTATCTGTGTAAATGCAACTTTTCTGAAAGGCTGCCAATGTGCGTGTACCTCACAGGCATAGTCAATGGTTCTGCTCATGTGCGAGTAGATGGACAACATCAACGATGACGAGCGTCATGTTCCCCATTTCATTTTCTCCTGGAACTTGGTCGTTTTAAAGGGGCTGTATCATGCTTTCCTAGCTAGTCCAAACCCTAGAAATGGCATTAACATGGTAATAGTTTATTTTTGGCGCTAAGGAAAAGTCATTTTTTGTGAAATAAAAGATTTTCTGGGGCCAATTCTGAAACCCGGAAGAGAAAACGCTCTGTTTCACTGAAAATCCCGCCTCTCCCCCTGTGTACTTTGACTGACAGCTACTTCTACCAATCAGCGCTTCAAAACAAATACGCTAGCTAGCTTTAGCTCTTTAGCTCTAGCTTCTCCACACGCAAAGACAAGCGAAAACGTCTTTTCCTGTTAGAAACTCACCAAGCGCAGACCCTTCAGACTCTTGCTCTTGCTTGATTGTTGCTTTCAGACGATGGTTAAAGTTTATCTCCGTAATCCGAGTTACAAATGATGACCGAGGGCCTGTGGGAGGGGGGCTCAGGGGAGCCATCTTCACAATGCGACGTCAACGTGGGAAATAGAGCGTTTTCACGGGTGCGGGAGGGGCTGCCTCTCTGAGCAGCACAGCAACGAGGAAAGCTCAAACACGCAGGCATGAAGGAAAAAAACGCTTTGGGGGTGTTTTTGGTGAGTACAGAACTATATAACAAGGTTAAAACATACAAAAAGTGAATTTTGCATGATACAGCCCCTTTAAAGTTGAGTCACCACCAATGTGAATGTCTTTGTACTTGCAAACGCCAGTTTTTGAAAATGCACTGATAGGTGGTTTGATTACAGCACCCACTAATTACCCTACAGGAAAACTACAGCATTTTTAGTGTTCCTCTCGTCTCCTGCAAAAAATGTTATTTTGAAATATGGGGCCTTCGATCCCCTGAGCAACTGATGCTGAGAGATCAGATGAATGTCTTCCTGGTGTTGACGCTGGGGCCTCAGCTCTGGGACTGATGCTGATCGCCTGGATCCTGAGGGCCTCTCTGGCCCGCTTCTGATCTTCTCAGAGGTCAGAGGTCATATTTCCATGATCACGTTCATTTTTAATCAATTTGCACTCTTTATGACAGTGATTAGTGAATTGTATATTTTTTTCTGCACTTGGTACATTTTCCTTCGTTGATTTGCATTTTGAGAATGAGCGACGTCATGTTAGTTCAGCTGCCGTCACAACAGGAACACTATTTTTAGCACTGATTTTAAATTATGCAAATAAAGATGAAATGAAAGTATCAACCGGCTTTCCTCTCCTTTTCTCTCCTATCCCCTCACCCCAACCAGAATAGCAGAGAGCTGCCACGTCTCAGCCTGGTTCTGCAGGTTTCTTCCTTTTCAAAGGGAGTTTTTATTTTCCACAGTCGCTCATGTGGAACTGTTGTGTTTTCTCTGTAAGAGTGCTTAAAATTTCTGTATTGTACTTGGCACAATATGAAAAATGTTTAATGTAACTGAATTATTAAAAAGCCCTCTTTTCTTTTAAAATGCATGTTCAAGCTTTGTCTGTATTCCTTTTTTTCTTCTTTTTTTTTTTTTGGTTTAGCGACCTTATTTTCAATATTTCAGATCACTTCTCAACACTACAGTTGTAATCATGAAATGTCCTCATGCAGCCTCCTCTAGGGTGAAACCAGTTATAGAAGTCCTTTCATTCTGTCAGAGGATGTATTTTAGTTGGCCAACGTGTGAAGCTGTCCGCTCTGCAGGGAGTCTGCTTTAGCTCGTGTTGCACAGGAGATCGTGTGATTGTATCCTGGGAATATCACGTTCAGACTGCAGGAGGTTCAGGATGATTTATTACCAATTCCCCAATAGTGCAGGGAGACATCTGGCTTCTTTTCCCCACTCAGTGATTGTGGAAAATGTGGCAAAATCATCAAGGAAAAAAAAAAAACAACCAAAAAACAAAATCAATCTTTTGAAGTAGCGTTTGCTTTTTTTCTCCCCATAACCAGCTCATCTACTACTGAATTTTAATGACCAATTGGTTATTAATTTTTAATTGGTCTTTGCCCATTTGACTTATTGCCCTATCTGCCTCTATAAATCATGCGGTCGGACAGTTTAACGAGCTGCGAGTCTGCCAAAGAGGCTGCTGAAATGAAAGCCTGAACATTTCACACTGCGTCACCTCTTTCATAACCAAACTGGAGACTAAACTATAGAAAATACAAATGAGCAGCTGCTATGGAAGAGCAAATGTGAAGGAATCAGAGACCAGTTAAACTAATGAAAGGCGCATTTCTCCGCAGAGAACTATTCAGGGTTTCAAAACTTAAACTAATAAATATTTAAATTATTTCTCTCATGTCAATAGTGTTTTTCATATTCAGGAGTTAGTTAAGATCTGTTTTAATTTCAGATTTTGATGATACCAGTGAAAAACTGCAGTTATTGCCAAACAAGATTCCGAAAGACCTTTAATGAATTTATATCATGGATTTATGGTAGCCAAAGGGCCTTAATCTGCCTACAATCAGGGCTTTTAGCCGTCACTAGTGGCTGGAGGAATCGTCTCTGCAGCACAGTTTGGAGACAAGATGTTCAGTGTCAAAAGAAAGAGTCGTTTAGGAGGAAGGATGGATTGAGGTTGGGATCATCACCCAGGAAAATGTTCTTCCAGTCCAGGACGCGAAGCAAAAAAAAAAAAAAAAAAAAAAAGGAATTAAAACAATGTATTCAAACAAGTGTAAAAATAAAATCACTGCCAGCTTGCCTGTGTTGATCCATCCTCATGTACTTTACTTATAACTCCTAAACCTTTTCTAACGGATCGTATTTTCATCATAATGCCGGGTGCGTCCTTTAATTTTCTTTCAATTTACTTTCAAGCGTTCTGAAAAGTTGCTTTCAGGCACTGCAACATTTGTAAATCTGCTCTCACAAAGCTCACAGACTGCTGCGACGACGGAGAATTAACTTTTTCTATTTACAGCTTTATTTAATAACCTGGAGGCTAAAATACATCAACATAAAGGCAGCGTAATAAAAGAGCGCCGTGATTTATAATACCCTCTATCCTCTGATGTTTGTACTCTGTTTGTCCTCTTGTCTCGCATATTAAAAAGTGATTTCTGGTAAATGTAATTTTTTTTTTCTTTTTTTACATCTCTGTCCTTGAAGTTAACCACTGGAGTTGGAGCTCTGCTGCCTCTTCTTCTTCAGCTCCGCGCCTCTTTCAGCTCAGTCGGGGGTTCAGTGCCAGGTCAGGTGTTAGACGTCATGCCGGCGCAGGCAAAAGGTCGATAATAACAATCCAGGTAGGTGAAGCCACGGATGCTAACCTTGACTGTGATTCTTTCAGGCCGTGCGCCGGGGCAGTCATGGAGGGGGGGCCGGTTACTAAGCAACAGGGCAATGTCACTACTAAATGCACTGTTCATGTGGAAGCTTCGTCACATGACACAGCAACAAAAATCCACTTTTAACTCAAAAATGTGCAATTATAAAACTATTGCAAGGACAAGAGATCAGATAAAATCCTCCATTGAAATCCTTTAAAGTTTGACAGGAATAAAATGTGTCTTATTTTGTTAGTTTCTTTAAAAGCTGCAGAGAATTTTTTTTTTTTTTTTTAAACTGGGAAAACGTGGTGCGAACACAATCAGTGGAAGACAGAAACAGGTAAGAAATCACTCAAACTCACAGCAAACATAGATAAATGGTGTTTCGAGCAAAGCCCAGCATCACTGGATGACACAAAAACAGCACTTGTCGATACAGATTCACCGCATGAATAAGTGATTATGTGATTTATTGAGGAGCAGACTCAATGATGTGACTGCAGAAAGTGGCAGAAAGGTGATTTAGAGATGCAGTGGGTGTCACCTGTGAGTCATGCAAGAGAACACACAGGACAAAGACTGTGTTGGAATCAAATGAGAGGGAACAAATGGGTCACGGACGTAGAAAGCTAAATTCCCATGTGGAGAATTTCTCATTTAATTAGGGTTCACATGACAAACAGGCAGCAACACTTCCCCTTTAATCTGCAGAACTATCAAACAATTCCACACAGATGAATTTATGCCTGTAAGGTCAAAGATATTTCTGCATTTCACTACAGATTTGGAATAACTGTTGCGTTTTCAGGCTAATCAACTCTGACTGCACTATTTTCAAATGGGAGCACAAATGTTGCAGCGTTGTGTCATGTCAAACCTGCTTGTCTGTATTCTTTCATATGTTTCTATTTTCTCAGTGGGAAGGCCCCAATTTCCTGCCATTCGGGTGAAAGTTCAACACTTACAAATTGTTTCATATCGCAGATGTTCATGGTCGCCCCACGAATGTAGTAACTTATCAGGACTTCAAAAAGAAAGCTCAACAAACTTACAACAAAAAGTTAAATCTTGACAGATGTTTTAGAAACTGATTCAAACCTTACGTTCATCCCTTTAATTTTGTTTCAAAAGTAATACATGCTGTATGATTCAATCCTGTTTTCTTCTAGCAGGGTTTCAATCAAAGCTCTGATGCACAGAATAAATCTAGTGTGACCAGTCTACCTCTAGCTTGGTTATTTAAAGGCAGCTGTTATTCAGTCTCAAATATTGCAGGTTTGATCCCCATCTCCATATGTCAGCATGCCCTTGAGCAAGACACTGAACCCTAAAGTGCTCCCAATGGATGGTTGAGCACCCTGCATGACAGCTGTCACCGTCTGTCTGTCTGTGTGTGTGTGTGTGTGTGTGTGTGTACACACATTGAGGCACTTGAGAAGCAGGTAAGCAAAGTATCTAATTAACTACCATGAGAAATTTTCTTTTTGCTTTTTCTTTTTTTTTTCTTTTTTTTTTTTATGTGTGTGCGTACGGGGTGTTCTAAATAAAATTGTGTGATTCAGATTTCAACTGTGTGGTCGAAAATACAAGGTGAAACCAAGGATTCATAAAATCAAGCTGATGTGGGAGAAAATCCTGTAATAATGAGGTATTCACATGACTGAGAATAAGGTATGATACCGTGTCTGAAAAAAGTTTATATATATCTCTCTGTATCACCAAAAATTCCACAACACCGGCCGGGGGTCATGTAATCAGCGCTGAGGGAAAGAGTAGGGAGCTGCGTGTTCGAATCGCCAACGGATTCAGGGCACTAAAGTCACAATGTAGTCCAGCGCTATACAGTGATTGAGGGCTTAGGGCATAGTGTGGACATTCGGACACAGCCACTGTCTGCTCGCCGGGTTTTGTTGAGCTGTGGCCTCTGGAGGCGGGCCTTGCACTGATGTTCCGCAACCCCCGCTCCTCTCTGATTGGTCCTTCTAAGCATTTGTCTCCTGGTCAGACGCAATCAGAGGTTTTCAGAGATGCATCATCATTATGCCAAACTGTAATTAACATGATTTATTGATGAGTAGACATAAAGAAATTATAGTTTTTTTCATCTCAGCATTATTTTCTGTCTTTATGCCCTTCACTCGTATTAACAAGGTATTTGACGTGAGTCATTCACGACTTGGTTCCTATTCTGAAGTTCTTTCACTCAGGCATTTATGCAGCTCCTGTGGGCGGAAATTAGTTTTTGGCAGACGATCACATTGTGGTACAACCCCGGTAGAATTGGAAAATTGAGCACCAACATACTTTAAATTAGGTAGTGTTTATTGAAAAAGACGCATAATCGTTCCCAAGAGAAAATTACTTTAATGCCTACAGTGGATTTGTACAAAAAATGTGGTCAGCAAAGTGTCTGTTTCCATGTGTGTCACAGCAAACATTTTTTTAATCTCATAAGATTAAACATTGGGGGTTGTCTGCAGAGATGACACTTTCCTGGAGTTTAATTTCTGCAATTAAAATTACTTTGTTCATCGTATACAGAGGCTGCGAGACGTGAATGGAATTTCCCTTTTACTCCCTTCCTTCTTTCATACCAGTAAGTGAAGATCAAAACTTATATTAATTCAATCATACTAAGATTTTAAACCAAACATTTTTGCCGAGCACGAAGCAGACAAATCAAAACTATATTTGTGAGTCTGACTTTATAGTTAATTGAATTTCACTCTTAATGCTTGAGAGGCGACAGTTCTGCTTTACTCATATTTTAAAACGGGTTTGTTTGAATGTTTTTTTGTCCATTCTGTTGGTGAAATAGCTTTGATCACAGCGAGGGACAGTCGAATGGGTGGTGGGTGTAGCAGTAATCAGAATTTGTGCTTTTATAATTGGTATGGACGAACAGATTAATAAAATATGGCATGCTTTTGTGAGTGGGTGGACGAAAAGTTACATTTTCCAGTGCACACTGTCTCCTGTGAGTTCAGTGTTTATTTGCTTTAAACCCTCCACCCTTTACTGGATTTCACAGGTCCAACATTTGACTGCTCTCATGTTGCAGCACTTTACTTAGACTCTGTTTGGTCTGCTGGTAAAGTCCTGCAAATGCCCCCTCCCAGCAAACCACTGCCTGAACAGAAAAGATAATGAACAGAGGTTAAAAATTCAGATTTTCTTTGTCTTTTTAAACACAGCTACACATTAAAAGTCATTAATGTCAATCTAATAAATCATCCCCTTTTTGAACTGATGGCGTTCTATAGAAATGTCTTATCTTCCTCACACCGGGTGTCCTGGTTCAATAAAGACCCTCAAAGTGGCACAAGGCAAGTGGAAAAGGTAGACAAGAGTGGAAAAAAATACAGTTCATAATCTGTGTGTGTTCACAGGCGAACGTGGGGAGGTGGGAGTTCATATCAGTCAGATAAAGCCGGCGAATGAAACTGTGACCTTTTCTTGACCTTTGGGATGTGGATGGCTATTGCTCTGCCTCCGTCAGGTTAATGATCTGTCAGATGGACTGATCCCCGAGGGCGCCGGACTGAGACAGGTGTGATACCAACACACTCCCAGGAGAGCTGGAGACCCGTCAGGTCAAAGCCATAAAGCCTGCCTGACATAAGTCCATGAGATCGTCCCTCAGACGTATGAAGCTATGCAGCGGCCTTTGACATCCATATTTCCAACACACTCTGTGTTTTCCCATTGTGCATGTGTTTCATTTTCAAAAGTTAAAGATTGAGGTCTCCCAGGATTCTACGATGGCAAGAGTCTCAAAAATGATGTCGTGTTTGGCACTATTTTCTGTCTGTGGTTTGAATGTTCTCCCTGTGTATGTGTGGGTTTTTTCTAAGTACTCTGGATTCCTCCTCTGATTGGTCAAACCTTAGTCCCTTTTAGGTGTGTGTGTGTGTGTTCTATAACGGACTGCTGACCTGTGCGTGTTATGAAAGATGGATGAATAGATGTGTAAGACCTTGCTGCTTTTCAATAAGGAAAATTATATATACACACACACACACGCACACAATAAAAATGCACTTCAACATCAGCAGAAAAGTACAGGGATGAACTCAGAATTGGGCTGGACTGCACAAGACGTCCTCCCGTGGTCTCGCCAGGATTGGAGACATCCGTTTGAACCGGGACACTGTCACAGTCTTCCTCACTCAAACACAAAATGTCATCAAACAAAAGAACCGCAGCGACTTCACGGCTGAGTCAGCAGCCTCCCGCTCTCCCAACAGAAGAGGAGGAGAAGTACGACGAGGAAGAGGAGGAGGCGCAAGGCGACGGATAGAGAGGGCCGCGGGAAACTGCTGTGTCTTGGTTTTGATAACCAGCCAACAAAAGCGCTGAACCCTTCATCTGGGGACCTTGGCAGGATGGAGTAATGCCTTTCCACTGCAAGTGTCTCCAGCCCCGTTCTGCTTCCCTAAGACAGTCATACAGAGACGCTAATCCATCTTCATCTGTTACGGCTGCAGAGTCGCGTGCAGACCGGAGCCTCTGCAGGGAAATACACAGTGTGCATTCGCACACACAATTTCTCATTTTCTTCTTAAACACGCTGAGACGGTGAAATTTTGATAACAACATCCCCCTGAATTACAGGGAGCTGAGTGACCCCCTGCTACTAATCCCGTTTTACAATATGATAACTTAATATAGCAGTGTCAGCAAATTTCTTGTGATTGCTGATTACACTGCAAGTAAAAAAAATAAAGCAAGGAGCTTGGAGCTTAGAGACATGGGGTACTTAAAGACATTACTGAATTTGAAAATAAGCACTTGGTGGGTAAACCATGACTCTGATTGGAAAGGGACATTGTATCCTGCTTATTACAGTGCAAATCAAATTTAGCAGAACTGATAGCCAGCGTACTTTGGAAGCAACTGATAAAAAGAAAAAAAAAACTTTATAACAAGTTAGACTGAGCAAAAACAATTAACGTCATATTGAGATTTTATTTGTATTTGCATTTGTACGAGGGTGGACCCAAAAGTTCCCGGACTGTACTTATAACTTTTTATTTTTTAATCTTCGCAATTATTTGAAACTGTCACCTTCAAAGTACTCTCCTTTGGCTTGAATACAACGCTGCACCCGAGATTTTCACTGTTCAGAAGAGTCGCCATGACCGTGCGTAACTGTGCCGGAAAGATAGAACTTCGATTTTCCCTCCCCCGCCTGTATGCCTGTCTTACCTTTCCGCTGCCGCTCCAGTTTCATCTTTGACAACAAAAAGCAGTCGTCTGGGGCCAGATCAGGTGAATATGGCGGTGGGGAGGCTGGCTGGTCACGGTTTTAGTCCAAAAATATGCTTTACGCACAACATTTGGTGCTATTTCTGTGCGTAACGGGGCGTCCTGTGGTCTGCTGTCTGCTATGATGCGGCCATTTCCGGGTGCCTTCATCTCACTGCTTCTAATAACCGCCTGAGGATTATCTGTCTGGATCTCTACAATACTCCCATCAGTTCTGCAATGTCATCAAAAGTCCTGCGTGGATCTACCAGGACGTCTTCTTCAGTTTTTGTGACGTTTTCCTCTGTTCTGGAAGTGGATTGTTGTCCTCTGCGTGCCTGGTCTTCGTGATGTAATCTGATCGCTCTTAAAGGGCCCAAACCACTCAGACACCCTAAGAATCCTTCTTAAAGAATGTCTGCAACATGGTGAGTGTTTCTGCCGCTGTTTTCCCAATAAAAAACAAAATATTTTGACAGAGCACATATCCGTGGATATCCGCCATCTTGAAAAATCGAAGAGCGGGGTGTCACTCTGTCAACATAAACAGTGACTGTCAGCTGACCGCATCACGGGGGAAGACCAAACCTGGCACAGTTATGCATGAGGCTATCCTGTAGCGACATCTAGCGGCCAAAGTCGGAAATTCATTGTATTTTTTTATTAATAGAATCAGTCCGGAAACTTTTGGGTCCCCCCTCGTATTGTCATCTAAATTAAAAAAGGCAGTATTTTATTTTTTACTGTAGACAGGCGACAATAACCTTCATATATTTGTGTATGTAAAAATTGAATTTTTGCCTTTCTACTCGTGCTGTTGTATAAGCCATAAATTGCCTCTGTATATAGCATCTGACTTGTATTTTTTAAAGAGGGGAATGAAACAGGATGGTGAAATGTTTGCTTGTTTGTGCACAGTTGAGAGACTGAACAACAACAAAAAACTTTGTTTTGGCCTTACTTTGGACCAAAAGTATAAAAGCATTCAATTTGATCTCTGAAGGTGTGCTGTGGAGTCTCGTACCAAAATATTAGGGTGTTATAACAGATCCTTCATGTTGCAACTTATAGAGTGAGGACCTGGGAGCACATGTCTCACTGGCCACGGTTACATGGCGTTTATAATTTAGAATTCGTTCATTTTGAAATAAGAAATTCCTTCTTGCATTTATTAGCTCCATGTTTGCAATTGAAAAATGAAGGATTAAATCTGCTTACGCGATGAAGGTTACGAAGCGTCCTGATTGGACAGAGGGCGGATGTGACGTACTTTGGTCTCCCAGAAGAGAACAGACCCTGGTGCCAGCGTTTTCTCTCTTTGGTTCAATTGAATTTGATACTACAGCCTTAATAATGTTCGCCTTGTTATGCACCCGTCCATCCGCTCTTCTCATGACATCCATTTCTTCAACGGCTCCACTGCTCCACTGTTTTGCATGTTGCTTGTACGCCACTTTTTCTTTGTTGGACGACACTTGATAAAGACTGCTGCGGGGGCAGACAGACACCCCCCGTACAAAAAACAAACTAAAAACCCTGTAATTTTGGAGATCATTTGACCCAGTTTTTTTTTTTTTTTTTTGCGTTCTTCAAATCCCTCATCATTCCATCGTTTCCTGCTTGTATTTCATTAATCAGTACTGCATTTTTAATTGCGGCCCTTTGTGCTGACCACCTCTCCACACTGTTCATGGTAACTACCTTCTGCCAGGACTGCATTTATTGTTCACCGGCCTTTTTTTTAAACCGTCTGGTCTGGGTGCAAGTGAAGCCAGTGGATCTGGATCTTTCAACAAATAAAAAACTGGCAATTGCATTCATGCCCACTGGGTTCATGTGTACACACAAACAGCAGGGTCAATACATTCATCTTCTATCAAATACAAGGTAAGTGGAGGCTGCTGCCCACTTGGTTTCAATCCTGTTACTCATTTCCAGGCAAAGGTCACCTTCAATTGGCACATTACCTTTAACAGTGAGCCAATGATATTATTTTCTGCCATTTGTGTTATTCTGTGAGCTCCAATGTTAATTCTGTAATTTTAGTGCCTATGACAAAAGTTCTAGGTGGTTCGTCTGCTTTATTTTGGTGGTACTCTCAACACGGTGCCAATGATCCAATACATTTTGGCTCATTTCACGGTTTTGCTGAAAATAACACTTTGTAAAAAGACCAATAGAGAATTTACCACTGGAAAGAAGAGAAGAAAGGTCCATCAGACAACTGGTGCAACCTGAAAGCAACGAATGAATCCGGAAATTTCTGTTTGTATATGGAAACGGTTCATTCTCATTCTCCTTTAAAAACAAACTCACTAAAACTACTCATTATGGTGGAGAATCTGCAGATTAGAATTCACATTTTTCTGCTTTGTCCCCCAGACGTTTATTCAGCGCTGCCTTCCTCCCTCCGGTCGTAATTCTTCAGTTTATAACTTTGTTGTTTTTGTCTTCGTTCGCCACACCAGTGCACACACAAAAAACACCACCCCCACCATTTCCAACACTTTTGCAGCCAGTTTCACACTTGGTAATGTTTGTTAGCGTGCCTCCTCCAGGCTTTGTCTGGAAATAGGAGTTTTACACTTGTTAATGCAAAACGAGGTTAAATGAGTGGGAGAACAATACAGATGGCAGGAATTTAACAGCTCACTGCTGCATAGAGATGATTTTATTTACAGACAATATTTACTTTGTGATGTTCGATGTATTTTTCAAAGAATGCCTGCAAAATTCAGCAGAGTGTGTGTGTGTGTGTGTGTGTGTGTGTGTGTGTGTGTGTGTGTGTGTGTGTGTGTGTGTGTGTGTGTGTGTGTGTATAAACAAATGTCAAAACCGAGGAAGAGTAATTCAAAAGCTGACATGGAGAGTGACCATGCAATGCCGTTTGTTTTCCATGTAAACCAATTCTTCTCATTTTCGATAGCTAGAGATCAACTGAACTATCACCGTACCCCAGACTACAAGGTGCAGCTAAACATGTTTTATAACCAGTGATTTTGAACTCATGGTTCCAAGTGTGTAAACACCTCATGAATGCAATTCATCACCCTAAAAGCTAACAACTGTCCCGGAGCGTCATATAAAATAGTTTAAATAAATAAAAATATCACACTACTTCTAAAGTCACCAAACAACAGCAAATTATGACAAACAAGAGTGTTGGGATTAAAAACTATTGTCTTTGAAAATACCACTAAAGAATTAATGCAATCTTATATTTCAAATGCTTCGCAATTCCATCAGGCCCAGCCCTGGCTTGTTTTGCACCCCAGACGAGTTTTCCCAACTTTATCTATTCTAATATTTATTTTTTTAATGACAATATACTGTTGTGACCCGTGTGGAGCGAGTTCATTCAGGAAGAAATTCTCCATGTTTTATTTGCACCTGACAGCAGACAGGACTGTCACACCTGCAACAGCGAAACAAGAACAATAAACGCACATCTCCTCTCATTCATGGTCCGACATGAAAATGTTTAACTATTTAGATTAACTACATTACAAGAATACTACAAAAGAGAACCACCGATAACACTTTCAACATCAGGACTGTGAGATAAGCCATAAATGTTTAAACCTCAAACATTTTACCCCAATCATGCAATGTGGCATCACCATTATGGTGGTTCGTTAACATTATCAACAATGTTAATAATGTATGCCCTACATTTTCTGAAAATAATCTGAAATAATTGAGCAGAGAAACAGCTTGGAGCTCCGGAGAAGTCACCCTGTGTCTTTAGTGGGTGCAGCGTGTGGCGAACTTAAGGTCGTTCGTCATTATCTGGTCTATAAATGCACTGAAATTGAAGAATGATGGAGCGCTCCACCTTAAAAATTTACCAGCTATGGCTGCTGTGCTGCCATGCACCCACAAGGTGGCACATGGTAACAAAAACAGTATTTATTTTCTCAACTGGAATAGAAAATATAATAATATTTGGATCACAATTTGTCCTGAAATGCATGTTTTAGCAATGGAGACGTGAAACAGGTCGTCGTCTAAATGAAAAAATTCCACAGGCGTCTACCTGAATGTCGTCCGGTTGAGAAGATGCCTGCAGTTCAGTCCATCCAGATGCAGTTTAGGTCAGGTTAAGGCTGAAGAAGGTTATTTTTCATTTGGGGCTTATAGCAGGAAACAGCCTTTACAGGACAGTAGTTTATCTCGGTTCACATTTCAGATACATTTCCTCAATTTATTTATTTATTTATTTAACCTCAAAAGTTTCAGAATATTTTGGAAACGCAGGGAAATTCTTTAGAGTTCAGGCCTGTTTTGCTGATTGGATGACAACTCACCATATCGAACTTGAAAAAGTAAAACTTAATAAAAAAAAAAAAAAAATACTACCGTGAACCAACTGTTTTCATTTATCTCTGTTTTTGCTTTGATCAAATGGAGAATTCAAACATTTCTGGCAATTTGGATCTGTTTTGCTTCAAGGGCTTGTATCCTTTCCAGCAGTTTCAAAAAGCAATCAACAACAGCATAAGCTGAGCCTCTATGGTTGTAGCCCATCACACAAAGCTGTCAGCATCTCAAACACTTTGATGGTGTTTTTGCTGTATGACTTGGTCGTCTTTAGGAAATGAAGGTTTCAGCAACTATAGAAATGTCCTGATAGCCTGCAGTCTAAAAAGAAGCTTTTTGTCTGTAAGTTTAGCTGGCACGCAAACCTAAATCCATCATTAAATATGTTAAAACTGACTTCTTTTCACAACTCCTCTGAGTGTAAATACACTTCATAATTCACTCAGAAAATGAAGAAAACACACGTTGAAGATCCCAATGATCATATCATCAACATCCTGACCTGTATTTAAAGTTCCTCCGCTTTTACACCCAACGTCTCCCCAGCATTTATGACTAATTAAAGTCTGAGTCTCTCGTAACCCCTGAAACGCGTGTGCAGAAGGTCGCACTACCCCACGTCTTCATTCAGACTTCATTAAGCAGCAATCGCTCATTCTTATGAAACGCCAACCAAACCAACGCTTGTAGTTAATGCCATCGTAGCCCATTCCATTTATACGCGTCCTTCCTTTCAATGGGGTGTTAAAGTCTGTTTTGTGAGAGTGTGTACGTGGACATGACTACCAGTAATGGCTTCATGCGACAACACATTCATCAGGGTGCTGAACTCGGGGCCAATCAGGAGGCTAATGAAGCCTGTGGCGTATCGAGAAGCCGAGTAACGACGACACACTCTCAGGGAGGACTGACCTTGACAACTTTTTTTTTTTCCTTTTTCTTTCCGAGGTGCAGCTCAACCTGCTTTCACACATGCATGCGCACATACTCACACACTCAAGGGTGAAAGCAGGTGTTGGGGAGGACTCCCCTTGCCACCTGGCTAATTTCATATCATCTTTGCCAGAGATGATCCACTGCACAACCAGCAGGTGTGTGTGTGTGTGTGTGTGTGTGTGTGTGTGTGTGTGTGTGTGTGTGTGTGTGTGTGTGTGTGTATCCACCAGTTCTGCGACTGCAGAGCACATCACACATTTTTATCTTTATAGGCGCAGTTTCTGCTGGAGCAGCTCGTATCTCTAAAGATAAAACTGCAGAAGTATTAAATGTGACCACAGTCCATGAATATGTCAATCAGCAGAAAATCTTTTAACAGAAGTGTGATTGAGACTGGCAGAGTTACAGTAACTTAGTTTAGTCTCCAGAAGCTGGAGGAGCCGATGGCAGGTGACCAGTCCACCTGAACATATGTACATGACCAACGTCAGCTAATTGCCGAGGACTGAGCATCATATCAGGATATTAGGTAAATTATCACAAACAATTTTGAATACAAAGTGATGCCATTTTGTTCTCTCCTTTCAAGTTACATGAGTACATTTTCTAAAAATCAATACATTCAAAAAACAGCATCATATAAAGAAGATCCTGTCCATCTCACCGGAATATGAAACCAGGTGACAGAGCAGAAATAATTCAAAGCAAAAAAAGCATTCTTCAATTATGATGAAAACTCACAAAAGTGGGCCAGCGGAAATGAAAACCATTAAATGTCAGAATAACAATGTTAGACACAGACTAACACCACTAATGAGGGAGCAGGGACAAAAACCTGACACTCAGATGAGATAGTACGAAGAGAATCAGACAGAGTGACGAGAAGACAATGCAAAACAGACATATACACTCGGAATTCAAAACACTTAGCGCTAACACTCTGAGGCGGGGATGATCGACACAAAGAAAGAGCACAGAGCCACTTGCACACATTAACAAAAGCAAGAAGAAAGAGGCTCTGGTGTGACACGAGGTGATAAGGAACTGAATGTAAAAGCATTGGAACATAGTGACGTTTACAGAAAATGACAAGATAACAGTGCAGTATCTGAAATGGGAACCATTAGGGAATTGATATGACATGAGACAATACCTCGGGAAAACTGTGACCCGGAACCATGTCAGTCTCAGACACATGGGAGAAAAAGCAGAACGCCGATATCTTTCCAAAGAGAAAATTGTACAGCCATTAGACCACCAAATAGCCCTGTTTATCCATAACAAACACTTATTGGATCCCATCACTTAAATGTTGCAATGCCATTAAAATCACACCTGCACCAGGTCACTTATAGATTACACCTTGCTACTATTAGGAGGTAACTCAAGAATTTCCCAGCTGATACTGAGGGGAAGACAATGAGGGTTTGCTTTAAAATGTATTCTAATTCAACTGGATGTTTGGTATTAAGTATTGATATCTGATTGTTGGTCAAAACAACAATTTTTAATTTGAAAGCTGAACTAATCATCTTTATGAGAACATTAACATTTTGGAGAAGGTCATTCTAAAGGCAAGTTGTACAAACCAGGATGTTGCAATTGAGCAATGCTTTCATAATTGAACAAATCTTTGAGAACAAAAACAAACTAGGTCTTCTGATTTTGTCTTAACTGACGCCAACTCATTAAATTGCACCTTGCAGAGTAAGTGTAACCTGTCTTAATGCGAAGCCAGTCTAACTCCCCCCTTGGCTTTGGATTCAGATTTAAGAGACACAAGTGAGGCATATTTACCAAAATGTCACGACGTTGCTTTGAGGGCTGCAGTGTGTGAATGCAGCATTTAATATCTCTCCAGCAGGATTCAGTAGCAGCTGTGAAGCAGCGTAATAAAAACACAAGACGGGCTTTCACAAGCTGTTCGTCACTCTTTACAAACTTTGTGAGATCTCTGGGGAAATGCTTTTGAGCCCAGAGCAGATTGAGGCTTCACCATTGCATGGTCACAAGGCCCATTTGTGTCTGAGGAGAAAATTGTTGCAAACAGACTTTTATTACATGTACAGCTCTGCAGAAAGTCGGATTAAGAATGATTACAAAATTACCGATAAGTGCATCTGTTGGCAGGCTTTTTATCTTTTTTTTTTTTTGCATCTTGTCTTACTGTTGGCTCTCTTTGCAGTTCCACATTGGTGTCGACTTGCCTTTGATTCTCATTTTTGTTTTAACATTAAATCACAGGTTTCAAATGCATTTATTCACCTTCATCACTGAAGCAACTCTTAAAGCTTTCATCTGGAAATGACGGTGTTGGCTGATGACCTCTCACTTCAAAAGGTTTCTCCACAATGACCGTGACACCAACTCTAAGATGTTTTCTTCTGTGAATATAATGATACATATTTCTACATGAAATTAACAGACGAGGCTATGATCAAGTACACATGTGACTATTAGATGACTTAGAACAACATCAAACACTGTGGCACCTCCCCTGGCTGCATAAAATAATGTCATCTTATCTCCAATCCCATTTGGCTAACTTTTAGTTACTTTAGTTAACTTTTAGTTAGAAATCAATGCAAAAATATAAATGAAGCTCACACATTCATTCAAACTGAAGAAAGGAAAACAGAGTAGTCTCCATGGGGGATGGGACACGTTCTCCAAGCATGTGGATCACTTTGTATCCAACCTGGATGATGTATAGAAAGTACTGAAATTTACCAACCTGCCACTTAATCCTGTCATGAGGCGCTGCAGCCAATCCCAGCTAACTATGGGAGAAGGCAGGGGTAACCCTGGACAAAAGACCCACAAACAGGCTGCACACCATGGAGAAAAATGGTGTTAAGACAGGAAAATATCAAAATCTAAATAAACGTGTCATTGTGCCATCTGCTACTTCACAAAATTTTTCATGTTTAGTCTTATGTGTCCATATTTATTTGCCAGTTCATTAATTAGTTGTACGGATCTCTCCAGATAAACATCAATTTTACCCTTTAACGTGATCAATGACCCACATTTAAGGCAATCAAAGTGATTATTTGACGATCCTAAGAGACCAGCGTGAAGTTGTTTGGATCTTTCAGTCCAAACAAAAGTGACAGATAAATTGACTGACAGTTTAAGCTTCAGTTTTGGTTAGCATGGCTTGGGAGGAGTTCGTCATCCTGTTCACCTTAAGGAAGTTTATTATGAGATGAAATTCATGAAGTTTAAACCTGTCAAAGTTTAATTACCTGTTCTTGCTGAATAAACCTTCAGGAAAAGAAAACAGACTCAGTCCTCTTCTGCTGAAAGCTGCAGCAGTCCAGCGTGACTTGACCTCAGACACCTCTGATTGAGGAGCACTGTCAAGACAATTAGATGCAGATTGATCTCTGCAGAGGCTCCATGTTTGCCTTGTCAGTCATGAGAAACAGACTTATGAAGCTGTTTCTAGGAAGGTTTTCATTGACCTCATATTTTTTCCCATCTCGCATTTTATTTCTGCTTAATCTGCGTCAAGGTGAAAAGTGGAGAGTTTTCAAGGTTTTATCAGCAAACCCTTTTATTCACTGATGTAAAAGTATATTAATCAGTGTGAGCAGAGTCTTTGTGCTGCCTCTAGTGCAGAGCAATACCAAAGCAGATGATCCCGAGTGATTGACCTTGCACTGCCATCAATTTTCCATTCATTAGAGAACTAAAGTTTAGTGTGAGCCACTGTAAAATGTGTTCCCCGAGAGGTAATTATGATTGATTTGCCTCTTTTATGAGCTCCATGCGCTGTATTTTTTCAGATGTGTTCAAGTTGTTCTGGACGAAAACATGCAGTACACACACCTTTCCACAATGAAGACTGTTCTGCTGATGGCCTTTGATAATCACAGCTTCATTATGGATCACGACATTAATTAACACTGACCTTTCAGAAGCAGAGATTGAGTGGAGCGTCTTAATGCCCTTAAATCAAATACTGTGTTCGAAAGCAGTTAAAGACAACCTGTAAAAGATCATTATTATGAGGGGCAAGCGAAGAAACTGAATTCAATTGCCTACAATGGCAAAAGATTACATTCACTGAGTGGTGAGGCTTATGTGACTGAGAAAAGTTGCAATGTCAAAATACTGTTATTTGTATTTTGGTAGGTTTCCCAAATAGCCACAATATTTCGGGGCGGTGGCCAGGAGTTTTTTTTGTTTGTTTGTTTGTTTTAACCCAAACGCAGCCGCGGTTGACCGCAGCAGGCTGTCTTAGCAGCCGCAGGTAGCAAGGCAAGCACAGACTGGGTCAGCCAACAACCTGCGCAGTGCAGCTCCTGCTGCTTTCAGGGACACTTCGTAAAAATAGTCTCCTGCTAGGCGTCTCAGTCAGCTGTTAGCTTAGCTGGGTGTTGGCTGTTCCTCCTGTTTTCTTTTTTGTTTTCTTTTTTTTCTTTGTTCCTTTTCTCCTTATACGAAATATGGACATTTTTTGTTTTGGTTGAAAAGGGTTAGGCAAAATTAGTTTTGACTTCAGCCTAAACCCTTCAGTCACAGGATGAGGATGTTGATGATGGTGACAATGATCATGTTGACGATGATAAATTATGTCGATAACGATGATGATGATGATAATGATAATGATGCCATCACAGTACATAATTGTTACAATGTTTCCTTTTTTTTTCTTGCTGACCGAATAAATCTACTACTACTACTACTACTGTTAGCCACCGACGAACTAGCTGGCTTTTAACGATTCCTTCGTGCTCCAACATCAGTCGACGGGACACATCTCAATTTCTGAGACAGTGGAAAGAACATTTAAACGCTGAGCGTCTTGGACAGAACAGGAAAGGTTGTTATTGACGGACAGTTCAGTTCTGAGCGGCGTAGCGGCGCCTTGGAGAGAACGAGGGAAACATTGTTTTGGTAGGTTTAATTTCTGGGTTTAGCGTGGCTGCTTACTGTTCTACTTGTTGTTTTATCTTCATCTTGTTGTTCAGTGATCATAGTGTTGCTCTCAGGAGTGAAGGACACTCAGCTGTGAGGCGTTCAGGTTCCAAAGTCACAATCCGGGTCTTTTCAGATCAAAGGTCTTGTCAAACATTTGTAAATATGCACAGTCGGCGCTTCTATATGTTCGTTTCTAAGGAAAAGCGATCATTCACGACATTGAAATAGTCCTAAATTCTTGGCAATACAAAATTATAATTTTTTAATATAATGTACTTTCCACATTTCACACATTCTTGTTTTAAAAGACAGTGGCCCTCATTTATCAATCCATCTTTCAAACGGGTGTATATCTGAGCGGTGAGCTCATCGTACGACGGGGCTCGCACAGCATTACAGAAACTTCCGTACCTCGCCGATCTCAGCGTTTGAGTGATCGGGTGTTGATAAATGCAGCGGCTGAATTCGATCGTCATTAACAATGTTACGCCCTGAAATATTCATAGTTCCGAAGCCGCGCCTAGTGAGGTCAAACACGGAAAAGGAGCTATTTTGGCAAAAAAAGAAACTTTTGGGAGCTGGAAATGGATCCTCTCAGGTCTGAGGTGGAGAGAAATCAGGAGGAGCTCTTTGGAAGAAAAAAAACTGAAATTAAAAGAGAAAAGAAAAACGCAGTCTGGAGGACGCTGTTCACGGCAGTGGTGAGCAGCGTCACCTGGATGAACGGACACCGGCTGAGGTCTGAGCAGGTTATAGATCCGTTAATTTAACCCTGATATTACAAATAATGAAGCCGACTCATGTTGTACAGCTCAGAGTTTTATTGTTTTGTTTTATGATGTCTCAGAGTCAGACAGCGCGGCACCGAGGCCCGGTCTCCTTCACACAGCGGGGACGGTCCCACCGAGACACACCTCGGACCGAACGGGACACAGCACAGGACCGAACAGGACCCGGGACTCAGTCCACCGAGGGCGGCGCGTGCCACCCGCTGCTGGTGCTGCTTAAATTAAAAACAATTTATAGAAGTTTTCATAAAATGTTTGACTAAACGTCCTCTGTCTGTATTTAACCTCCCTTTAGTTCATATGTTATTTTCCAGGCTGCTGGCATCACATCACTGATTAAATAAATAATTTTCTATACTTTAGAGTGTATTTTGCATTTCAGTCGCGGTTCTTCAGGTCCTGTCTCCTCCGTCCAGGCTCTGCTGGTTCCCACATCCTCTTGTGGCTCAAGCGCATCAAAGTAACTCTATCGCCAGTGCAATATTGTGTAAACTACCTAAATAAAGTCACACACCTTTTCGGGGATGAACAGGAAAAGCAGCGTTTCCCCCGCTGGATCTGAGCGTCTGAAGCTGCTCCGCAGCAGCAGCTGTGCGTCTTTGCGCACTGTTAAAACTGCTCCTCTCCGTGGCAGAATGAACAAGCGGACTTATTGAAATTTAAAAATCCTTTATTAATCCCACAAGGAAGAATTTTATTAGATATTCCGTAAGGGCAAAATTTTATTTTTTATTTATTTATTTTTTAATCTGTACTGAATGTGTGCTGCTCCTGCTTTATGGCGTGTTTGAGATGTGCTTTATAGTTATTTTCACGCTCCGCCAGGTTCTTCTGCACTGCACCGCAAGTCCGCACTGACTGAAACTTGCGTACACGATGTCAGAGCTGTCGTGAGATTTCATCTTTCCGAACGATCACGACCAAATTGATAAATAACCAACCCGTCTTTCATATGGACGTACGACGGGCGTACGCCCATATACTGTCGTACGGCCGTTTGATAAATGAGGGCCAGTGTGTTTAACAAGTTGGCGACTGAAGACAGCAGCCACAGTAACTCCAGACTGCTATTGTCAGGTATTTCATAATTCTGCCTACTCTTTCTTTACTCACTCTACTGAGTGAAGCAGTAGACAATTAAGTTATTTGCAGCAGTCTGTGACAAAAACAAGCTACTTTTTTAAACCAAGAAATTTATGACATCATTGTTTTAATGTTCAACATTGGACAGTTGTTTAGATTGGAATAAAAACATCTTCGATTATGTGTGTGAGGTTGGTCTTGACCCCCAGCATTCAGAAATGTTCGTTTTTACAGCGCGTGTGCCATTATCCATCCAGTCTCGAAGTGGCTTCTCTCCATCCAGCATGTTCTTGCTCTCAAAGAAAAATTTTGTTACAGTACAGAAAGGGGCCTCCACAATTCCACAAATGCAAAGAAGTAACTGAATACGAGAGAAAAATGCGATTTCGAGGTCAAAAAGATTGCATGCGTGGGTCTCTGAGATTGAGGTCACTCATGGTTTATATTTTTATTGATATTTCCTTCTTGTTCCTTGTCCCTGACTCTCGCGTTCCTGTGCTTTTGTTCTATGTTTTTGTAAAACTCATTTCCTTAAACCCTATGTTTTCAGTTTCTGTGTGCTCAAATGTTTCAAACTACCGTATTGACCCGACTATAGGATGATATTTTATTCCAGAAATTGTATTCTCAAAAATGGGGTCGTAATTACTGCCCGTGTGGGCCGGCTCTTCTAGGTATGGTTATGGCCCTCTCTCCGGGTCGGGGGGGGGCCCGGGTCCCGGGGCTCCAGGCCGAAGCGTTCCTCTGCCCTCTTCTGGACCGGAGCGTGGGCGTCTGCCTGGGGGAGGGGATCGAATCTGGGCTCCGGGATGGCCACCGGTTATCTGGGCCCTGTGGGCCTGTCTGGCCTGCTTCTGGCCTTCGCAGGGGTCAGAGGTCATATATGCATGAACACTATCACTATTACATTTGCATGATCACGCTGACCTTTGATCTATAATCACTCTTCACATTCTACTTGTGGAATTAGTTCAATTGTTTTCCTGTGGTGGGTTAGACTAATAGTGATCTGTTGCAGGGAAGGGGAAAAGAAAAAAAAAAGAAAAAGAAAAAAGTCAGATGCCCTTTGTCATACCCTTGAAGTAGTAGTAGCTGATTGTGTAGTGTTTAACTTTACAAAAAAAAAAAAAAAAAATTAATCTGTTCTGCTTCTGTCAGTCCTGGTGTTAGCTATCGATTTTTGTCAGTCTCTCTGTTAGTTATAAGTGCTGTGGTTATGGATTGTTCTACATGTGATATAGAAAAAAAAGAAAAGAACATGGAATTATAGAGAACCAAGAAATCAGGCTTGAAAACGGTATAGTGGTGAGCATAGCTGCCTTTCAAGCAGTTGACCCGGGTTCAATTCTTGGCCTTAAAAAAAAAAAAAAAAAAAAAAAAAAAAAAAAGGAAAAACGGGGTGATACTACAATCAAGGATTAGACTGTCATTACACATCCGCACCACTAGACGGATATACTGGTGACCAGGAAACGAATGGGGCGTCACAGTGAATGTATGCTTGTATGTTCACTAAAAAGGTCTTACGGCAGGATCTGATGAAAAATGTGGGAACGTGACCATCTGGAACAAAGGGGCTTGAAGCTCGACAAGTGAGATGGTTATCAATGCAGCAGAGTCAACAAACTGCCAAGTGGCCAAGATATATTAGGCTGAATTGCTAGTGTTCATGAAGTTGAATAGAACTTGAATTTGATGGTTATAAAATTATTTACATCATTAATGCTGTGAGAAAGCCCTAAAGATCCAACAGCACCGCCTGCTGGTGACTGGAGGAATGCAGCCTGAACTAGTCTGGGCATGCCCAGTCACACTACAGCTGCAGGCCGATTCTGCAGGAGGACTTTATGGAGCTGTGTGGAGTTTTTGTGTGTTTTCCTGCCTTTTGTGTGCGTTCATGACGAAATGTAAGTCATTTTCCACTTCTCACTGAAGTATATTTTATGTTTATTGAAGTATTTTGTTATTTCATGGAGATATGTTGTGTTTCACTTTGCTGATTAGTCCTATTTGAATATAAGTTAGTCCTGCTTGTAATTTGTTGATTCTGCAGCCAAGTTCACATGCTTATTGTGATTTATTGCACATCAATATTGCATCCTGATTTACTGATTTATAATTGTGACTGTGATTGGTTTGTATTATCCATGTTCAGCTGTTAGTTGATTCACTACTCACTATTGTTTAGAGCATTTTGTGACGCAGTGATTATTCCTTGTTTTTCCAGACCACACACACACATATATACACACATACACGCATGCATAAATACGCATAGTGTTGCTGCTAAAGAATAAGAATAAAGAAGAAGAAGAAGACAAACGGATCTCTCTGTCCTGTTTCCCGACTCTCTGACCGGAGTCATTGGCCATAATCTTCCGCCTCAACCAGAAATCCTACATTCTGAGACTTGCCCCTCAAACATTGGTCCTTCGAGCCGGATTGAGTGCACCTATGAATAAGATATGGCTGAAGCAGCATCAGACGACGCGGAGCTCCTGAGCCGTCCACAGAGAGAACATCGCTTACCTGCTTACCTGGAGGACTTCCACATTGGATTCAGGCCACCCATGCGCCCTGCTCCCCCTACCACTGTGTCCCGCTCTCACAGTCACCACAGTGGCAACCCGAGCAAGCTGTCCAAGAGGAGTTCACACACTACTAGCAGATCCAGTAAGCATACATGTTACTCAGTTGGTACGTATCCCACTCAGGATCTCTCACCCGCACAAGCTGCTGTTATGGAAGAGAGAATAAGACAGTTGGAGCTGGAGGACATCCGCCGCCAGATTGAGCAGGAGACTCAAGCTGACCTGGAATGTAAATTGCTGGATGAACAAGCCAAGGAAGCACAGCGACTCCAAGATGAGGCACTCAAAGCTAGAGAAGCACTCACTCGGCGGCTGGAAAGACAGCAGCGCCTAACAAGGGCTGAACAGGACTTTGAGATTGCTAAGCTTCGCTCTTCAATGCTCTCCTCAAATAATGAGACATGTCCACCTTCACCTGCCCAATCCGATGAATCCGGACCCTTCCTGGACTTACCAACCCCAGTGCAGGTCAGACAGGTTGGCGCGCTCTCATCCATCTTTCAGCCCTCTCCCTCAACCCGGTTACCTCCGAGACCTGCCACTGCTGTGCACCCATCTCTTCCTCCTCCGCAAGTGATGCAACAGGTCACTCCAGTCTCTACAGCACCTCCTGCTGGAGCACAGCCAATTCTCCAGCCTACAACCACCCCAGCAGTACCTGCACTCCCAGTAAACCTGGCAACACACTCTCAGGGTGTCATACCCATGGTACCAAGGGTCACGAGACCAATGAGACCACAACCTGGCCCAGCACCTCCTCCTGTGATACAACCTGTGTCACACCCTTCAGTGCAAGTCAGCACCTCAGTACCGCTGGTCCAAACAACGCCTCAAGTGGCATCTTCCCTTAACTCACAACTAGCGAGGAGTCCAGCGCTGGCAGCGAGTTCAGACTTAATCCAACCTCCTCCCAATCTTGTAGAGCCTCAATCTTCAACGGTGTACCAACCCGCTTACAGCTACAGTCAACCAGCCGTGGAGCCACTATACAGTGCTCAGCATGCCAGCCAAAGACCTCCACCACTCATCCCAACTCACCATGGGCAGCATACTGGTCCAAATTTCTCTGCTCCCTACCTCGGGTACACACCAATACCTGGAGCTGAATTACTCATGGCCACAGCCCTCGGAATCCCTCGGCCTTCCCTACCAGTGTTCGAGAGTGGTCGGGAGAGCGACTTTGCGCTGCTCAAGCTCGCACTAGATCACCTACTGGGGAGTAACCATCACCTCAGTGAGCAGTACAAATACCAAGTGTTGATCAACCACGTCAGGCTACCAAGTGCGCTGCAGCTTGCCAAGGCATACATGCATGACCCGGTACCATATACAAGGGCACTGCAAGCTCTACAAGATAAGTATGGTCAGCCCAGACAATTGGTTCAGAGTGAGCTTGGTGCCATACTTAATGCGCCTCCTCTCAAGATGGGTGATGCTAATGCCTTCGACTCATTTGCCTTATCTGTCCAGTCCTTAGTAGGCATGTTGAAAACCCTGGAAGGTCAGAATGGATATGAACTCCACTGTGGCTCTCATGTCGATCGCCTGCTCAGCAAAATGCCTCCCCCCTATCGCGATGGCTTCGTTGAATACTGCCTCGGACGTGGTATTTTGCAGACTGGCAGTGACAGAACATACACCCTTCAAGACTTGGCTTTCTGGCTCCAAACTAAGTCTCAAGCAAAGCGCATCTCAAGTCGAGCAGCAGCACTGTATCAGACCGATGCCCCCCGACTTGTGAGGAAGGATCAGCGAGCCACACATCCCAAAGAAAAGCACACAACTGTGTGTCTCAATGTAGCTGAGAAAGCAACCAGACAAGAGACAACTGGATCAAAGCCTACACAGGCCAAAGCCAAGCCCAAGCCCTTCTGTCCATACTGTGACAGTCATGATCACTACCTTAATTTATGCGAAGGATTTAAGGAGCTGAGTACTGATCAAGTCCTGAAATGGCTCAACGATGGTCAACGGTGTAAGAAATGCGGACGCAGTCACACCGAGGATCGCTGCACGCTGAAGCGTCCTTGTAAAACATGTAAGCAGACTCACCTCACTGTCCTGCATGATTCAGTCCAAGAAAGAAAACAGAAGGTGTACACAGTCAGCCTACTTCCCACCAAGGTGTACCTGGACCGGCCCAACCGATCCCAAAGAGTCATGCTGAAAGTGGTCAAGGTCCTCCTTCATAATGGCAACCGGAAGATGGAAACTTATGCTGTGCTGGATGATGGTTCAGAGAGGAGCATCGTCCTCCCACAGGTGGTGCAGCAGCTCAACCTCGTCGGCCAGCCAGAGAACCTACCTCTTCAGACAGTGCACCAAAGCGTGAAACAACTTAATGGTGCCTCAGTCTCATTGGAGGTATCATCACTACTACGGCCATCCAAGAAGCACTTGATAGCTCATGCATTCACCGCAGAGGGATTGGCTCTTGCTGAACACACCTATCCAGTCGCTGTTTTACAGCAGAAATACCGACACCTCAGAGGGCTTCCCTTACCCACCATCAACCGTGCCCAACCTCTACTGCTGATTGGTTCTGACATGCCTCATCTGATTACTCCAGTCCAACCTGTGCATGCAGGACCATCAGGCGGACCCGTTGCCATCTGCACTCAACTGGGATGGTCACTTCAAGGGCCAGTTGACACTGTCCAGCTCTCACCTGGAGTCCAACAATGCCTGCACATCTCCACAGCCTCACCCTCCAGCGAGCTTCTTAAGAACGTGGAACGTCTTTGGCAGATGGACACCTTACCCTTCAATGAGAAAGCTGCAACTCGCTCGAAAGAAGACCAACAAGCTCTTACTCTGCTCCAGACAGCCACCACCAGAGTGACAGTAGGTGAGATCCTGCGCTACGCCACACCTCTTCTCCGCCGTAAAACAGACATTGCTCTACATGCTCCTGCAGAAGCAGTACTCCCCAGGCTTCGGAGCACAGAACGGAAGCTTGCTAAGAACCCTGCACAAGCCAAGTCTTACTGTGATGAGATCAGGAAACTGGAGGAAGCCGGTTATATATCGAAGATCTCCCAAGGAGAAGCTGCCCAGTCACCCGAATCATGGTTCATACCACACCACATGGTCCAGCACAACGGGAAGGACAGAGTTGTCTTTGACTGTTCTTTCCAATTCCGGGGGCAGTCACTGAATGACCACCTGTTGCCTGGACCACCTTTAGGACCTTCCCTACTTGGCGTTTTGTTGAGGTTCCGTCAGCACTCGGTTGCTGTGAGTGGGGACATCAAGGGAATGTTCCATCAGATTCGCCTGCAGCCCACTGACACACCGGTGCTGAGGTTCCTCTGGAGAGACATGCAGAGGGAGAAGGAGCCAAGCATTTATGAATGGAAGGTGCTGCCGTTTGGCACTACATGCAGCCCCTGCTGTGCTGTATATGCCCTTCAGAGCCATGTTCGCGACAACTGCGGTGGCAAGTCCAACCTGGTTGAAATTGTGGAGCACTCCTTTTATGTAGACAACTGTCTACATAGCACCCACACCACTGCTGAAGCCAAAGTGCTCATTGATGACCTACGCCAGTTACTCCTGGAAGGAGGATTTGATCTCCGGCAGTGGGCGAGTAACGTGCCATCAGTGGTCGAGCATCTTCCCCCGGAAGCCAAATCTGAGCACTGTGAGCTTTGGCTCTCCAAAAGCAGTAACAACCTGCAAGAGTCAACCCTGGGCCTCCAGTGGAATTGTCTCACCGACACCCTTGGACTCAAGCTCCGTCCAGCAGAACACCTTGAGCCAACCTTGAGGAATATTTACAAAGCCCTGGCGAGCCAGTATGATCCGCTAGGCTTTATCATTCCCTTCACCACCAGGGCCAAGGTCCTCATCCAGGACATCTGGAAGCATGACAATGGATGGGATAATCTGATTGAGCCCCAACCTCTGAGAGAACAGTGGACAGCTTGGGTGAATGAGCTTCCAGAGCTCGTTCACATTGAAATCCCTCGGACTTACGTACCATCCTGTGCTGACAAGCCAACTGCATCCAGAGAGCTCCACATATTCTGTGATGCATCAGAGAGGGCATATGGCTCAGTGGCTTACTTACGCACAGTCGATGATCAAGGTCATGTCCACATCTCCTTCGTGCTTGCTAGATCAAGAGTGGCACCAAAGAAACGACTTAGCATGCCACGTCTGGAACTTAGTGCAGCACTCACAGGTGCCCAACTTGCCAAGCTTATCCACACAGAGCTTACATTATCCATCCGGCAGACACTCCTCTGGTCAGACTCCACCACAGTGCTCCACTGGCTAAGCTCAGAGTCATGCCGTTACAAAGTGTTCGTTGGCACACGCATCGCAGAGATTCAATCTCTTACCGAAGGAGCCAGCTGGAGATACGTGGACTCTCCAAGAAATCCAGCCGATGACATAACGCGAGGTCTGAAGCTCTCAGATGTGGCACATCCACACCGATGGATCAGTGGTCCAGATTTCCTCCATCAGCCTCATGACCAGTGGCCGACAATGCCAACTGTAACAGAAGCAGTGCCTGAGGCCGTTGAACTCAGAAAGTCCATCGTCATTGGTGTTACATCAGAGGTGCATGATCCAGACCTACCTGATCCAAATCAGTTCCGCACCTGGAAGGATCTAGTACATGCTACCGTCACTTCCCGCCATGGGGCGGCTACCTCCAGCGAGAGGCAGACAGCTGATGCAGCCACTTACATCTCAGCAGAGAAGTTACTCTTGGCTAAGGCTCAACAAGATTCCTTTCCTGGTGAGTTGAAGGCTCTCAAGGCCGGTCGACCCATCCCAACTGACAGTCGCCTGGTGACACTCTCACCCGAGTACGATGAAGCCACAAAACTCCTACGTGTCGGAGGAAGACTACGACATGCAGAGGATCTCGAAGCAAATGCGATCCATCCAATCATTCTGGACCCAACGCACCAGATCACCAAACTGTTGATTCAAGAATTTGATCAGAAGCTTCTCCATCCAGGATCTGAACGGGTGTTAGCTGAGATGCGACGCCAGTACTGGGTTCTTCGTGGCCGGGAAGCGATACGGAAACACCAGCATGGCTGCAGGGAATGTCAGCTCTGGCGGGCCAAACCAGACGTCCCAAAGATGGCTGACCTTCCACCCTCCAGACTGCGCATCTACAAGCCACCATTCTATTCTACGGGAGTGGATTGCTTTGGGCCGTTTATCGTGAAGATTGGCCGTAGGACTGAAAAGCGATGGGGGATCATATATAAGTGCCTAACCACCAGATGTGTCCACCTCGACCTGCTGGAGAGCCTGGATGCAGATGCATTTCTGCTGTCTCTACGACGATTCATTGCCAGGCGAGGCACCCCATTTGAACTCCTGTGCGATAACGGCACCAACTTTGTTGAAGGAGAACGGGAGTTACGAGAAGCCTTCAATGCCATGGCACCAGAGCTACAAGACCAGCTGGCAAGACAGAAGATCTCTTTCCAGTTCAATCCCCCAAGCGCTCCACATTTCGGCGGAACCTGGGAACGAGAAGTTCGTTCAGTGAAGGCAGCTCTCAGAGTCACCCTTATGCTGCATTCACACCGGACGCGTCGCAAGCGTCGTGAGCGGCGCTTTTCTATGCAAAGTCTATGGTGGACGAGCGTCGTGGAGCGGCGGGCGGCGGTGCGGCGCATCAGGAGCGTCATGAGCGTCGCTTTTCCAGCGTTTCGAGCGTCGACGCCCACGACGCTCATCCCCGGCGTCAGGAGCGTCGTGAGCGTCGCTTTTTGAGAGTTGGGAAAACTGAACTTTCGACGCGCTGCCGCTGAGCGTCAACCAATCAGAGACGATCCCTCCGGTACTACGTCACTACGAGTGGTCCGAGCACCGATGCGGGCCGGCCAGTGTTGCTAACTTGATGACTTTCTCGCTAAATCTGGCGACTTTCCAAAGCCTCTTGGCGACGTTTTTTTGTCAAAAGCAACTAGCGACAAATCTAGCAACTTTCTCCGGTGCTCTGGAGACGTGACAGGACGTCTCGTTGCTGTCGTCCATGAGCAGCGGGTGCTGCGTGAGCCCCTCCCCCGTCCCAAAGCGCTCACAAGCGGTCAGTCTCAGCAGCGCTCCCCGCTGCAGTCAGAGCAGAGAGGAGCAGAGCAGCCAATAGCGACTTTTCCGACAACGACGCGGCCTAGCTTTATTTAACAAATAAAGCCGAGCCGCTCTCCTGATGCGATCCGCCATAGCTGGAAACAGAAATCAGCCTCCAGCGCGCCAATTAACTGACGTGCATCAAGAGCGTCGCGAGCGTCGCGAGCTTTGTGACCACCCGGTGTCAAGCGTCGTGTTTAAAGCGTCACAAGCGTCAGCTTCGAGGCGTCGCAAGCGTCGACGACGCCCGCGACGCTTTCGGTGTGAACGTAGCATCAGAGAGCAGTCAGTGCCAGAGCCAGTCCTCTACACCCTTCTCGTCGAAGTGGAGGGGATTTTGAATGCTAAACCACTTGGATATGTCTCCGCTGACGCCGCCGATCCCGACCCAATAACACCACATGTTCTACTCATGGGACGTTGTGATTCCTCCCTGCCACAGGCGCTGTATGACTCCAGCAGCATTCTGGGGACACGACGATGGAGACACAGTCAGGTGCTAGCAGACAACTTCTGGACAACTTTCATCTGACGGTATCTGCCAAGCCTACAGGGGAGATCGAAATGGCAGACTGATGGAGACAAGCTGACCGTGGGCAAGGTGGTCCTCATCGTTGATCCACAACTCCCACGAGCACTATGGCCAGTGGGCAATGTTGTTATGATCCATCCTGGAGCAGACGGGAACATCAGAGCGGCCACTGTCCAGGTTAAAGACAAGATCTACGTGCGGCCTGTTGCCCGACTCATCCAGCTGCCCAAGATCAGTGACTCGGAGGATACCACAAGCTGAGGGACTTTCTCTTGGAGTTCAAATGTCCTCAAGACAGACATTTGGGGGCGGCTGTGTGAGAAAGCCCTAAAGATCCAACAGCACCGCCTGCTGGTGACTGGAGGAATGCAGCCTGAACTAGTCTGGGCATGCCCAGTCACACTACAGCTGCAGGCCGATTCTGCAGGAGGACTTTATGGAGCTGTGTGGAGTTTTTGTGTGTTTTCCTGCCTTTTGTGTGCGTTCATGACGAAATGTAAGTCATTTTCCACTTCTCACTGAAGTATATTTTATGTTTATTGAAGTATTTTGTTATTTCATGGAGATATGTTGTGTTTCACTTTGCTGATTAGTCCTATTTGAATATAAGTTAGTCCTGCTTGTAATTTGTTGATTCTGCAGCCAAGTTCACATGCTTATTGTGATTTATTGCACATCAATATTGCATCCTGATTTACTGATTTATAATTGTGACTGTGATTGGTTTGTATTATCCATGTTCAGCTGTTAGTTGATTCACTACTCACTATTGTTTAGAGCATTTTGTGACGCAGTGATTATTCCTTGTTTTTCCAGACCACACACACACATATATACACACATACACGCATGCATAAATACGCATAGTGTTGCTGCTAAAGAATAAGAATAAAGAAGAAGAAGAAGACAAACGGATCTCTCTGTCCTGTTTCCCGACTCTCTGACCGGAGTCATTGGCCATAATCTTCCGCCTCAACCAGAAATCCTACATTCTGAGACTCGCCCCTCAAACAAATGCAGCTATTGAGCCTTTGAGGTTCTTAATTCTTGCTTATTCACTGAGTCAGAGCCTCAGATTTTGAGAAAGTGAATATACTTTATTTAATACTGCAGTAATATTTTTTGATCTTAAATCACATTAAATGTTATCTCTGTTGTGAGTTTTCTAGAATAATTGTACAATAGAAAGTTGTTTTATGAGTAACCTTATTGTCGTCAACATTTATGTATTTTCACACAATGAGATTTGGAAAAAAAGGATCATCTTATAATCAGAGTCGTCCTATAGTCGGAGCAATATGGCAGATGTTAGTTTGGTCTCTTTACCTGATCTGTTAATGACATTGGGCTTTCTCTGATTTGCAAAAGCTCTGATTGTTGCATCTGTGTCCCATTTCTTATACCCAATACATACAACTCTGTGTCTTGTATTGACTCCTTGTTGCTCTGTTATCCCTGGTTTTAGTGCTGGTTACCTCCGACAAGGAGGTTATGTAATCACGTCGGTTTGTTGGTTTGTTGGTTGGTCTGTTAGCAATATTACGGAAAAAGTAATGGACGGATTGCAATGAAACTTTGTGGAAAGGTGGGTCTTGGGCTAACTTAGAATCCATTAAATGTTGGTGATGATCCAGATCACTGTCTGGATCCAGGAATTGAGAGATAGGGAGTCTTTCACATAGTTGGGCAGGCCCGCCGACGGGGGGGGGGAAAAAACACCTGGTTCACACATGACGCGCGGAGGCGGAAGCGCAGCGCACCGAGTTTCAGATTGGCACCCCTGTTAACCTATCTGACAGTGCTTAGAGCGCCGCGCACGTAGCGGCTCGCACCGTGGACCGTGGGCGCTCCGCTCCTCTCTATTTTCTCCGCGAGCCTCGCGCGCCGTGGACCGCCAGTTGGAAAGCTGGACAGAGCAGATCGCACCACACAGGAAGTCGCACGCACACTCGCACGCACACACGCACGCACACTCGCACGCACACACGCACGCACACACGCACGCACACACGCACACACGCACACACGCACACACGCACATCCATGATCACAATCTTGTTTTATTATATATGGTGTTCTTATTGTTGTTGGTGATGGATTTGAGCTGTGGCGGAGGTCTGCGCTCTCTGAGTGCCAATTTCTAGTTTCCCTATAAATCTACCAGAAGTGTCTGATTTTCAGCTCGTTTTGAGTTGAGTCATATCCATTAGAAGTGGAGCTGTGTGAAAGGCTCACACCTAAAACTTACTTTGATTGGCTGGACTCTTGAAATTGCAGAACTGTTTTGCTACGAGATTTGTTTATTCCAGTGTGTGTCTCTTTTATATGAATTCAAATCAATAATCCTAAAAAAGAAAATCTGTAAACTGCGACAATAGTGATCTCAGGAGCAAGTCCGCCAGTGGTTCAGTTGGGAGAGTATGCCATCTGTCAATTACAGGGTTGTCGGTTCGATCCTCAATGTTTGAGCAACCTCAGTGGTGTGAGAACACCATGTCAGACAGCTTTCTTCCCCAGTGTGTGATTGTGGGAGTGTATGGGTTACTGTGAATGACAAGCATCTTAAAATTGCCAAGCAGTGTATTGCTCTTTACGAGTCTATTTGTCATTTATCAATCAAGTGATGATTACTAGCGACTGAAGCATAAGGTGGTGAACTGAATCACTCAAACATTAAAAAGAGAAGCAGGTAATGTTTACAGTAAAGCCCAGTGGCCAAGAGCTTCAGACATGATTTACCCACTGAACTCACTTTAGAGCCCAGAAACTATGGACAGAATTGGCGTGGTTGTGATCAAGCTGAGACTAGCTGTGTTTTCATTGCACTTCTTCACAAAATAAAATATATTTTTTTTAATTTTCACCGAAGCACGACTGTGATTTGCATGACATGTGCTGAACAGTGAATGATGTTCAGCCCATGAGTCGTAAACCTCATACAATTTCGTCCTGCGAGACTCTGAGAAGATGGGAATAGAAAACATTTAGCATTTTCCTTGTTAAACTCCGCATTTTCCTGTTTTTTGCAACAAAGCATGGCAGTTATATTTTTGTCTTTACTGCTGTTTAAAAACATTTCCGTCTCCAAACGTGTCGCATCAGCTTTACCCAAGCAGACTTGGCACATACGGGGTTTCCAGGTCTGACTCAGTTTCCAGTCCGAACAACGTGAGACCAGCAGACTGCCTTCTCAGCTACTGCATCATTACAACTGCAAAAAAAAAAAAACAAAACAAAACAAAAAAACTACCCAATGCAAGCATGAAACATGAGCAACCAAACATCTAAATCCAGCTTACTGTGACAATTTCTTTTTTTCCAGCCCAGTGTGTTGAAAAGAAGCCCAGTTGGGCAGAAACCTGCCCAATCTGGCAACGCTGGTCGTGTAACGTCATTCTTCACATCTACTCACTTGTAAGTAGGGAAAAATAGTTTCCATCACACGTCTGCAATATACTTCTTTAGCGACACACCTGAGAAACCAACTCAAGGGAGTCTAAAAAGTTATTAATGATATTTAGGTGGTTTCGTTTTTTTTTTTTTTTTTTTTTTTTTTTTAAATGTAGGTGTTTCCATTAGCAGCTTAATAAGCAGCTTATAACAGATTATAAGCATCTTATAACAGATTGGGCTTCAGGTCTCAGTAACATTGCCAGTTCAGAGTTGTTTGTACCAGTTATTCCAGTGTTTTATTGACAGTTCTTTGCCCACCTTCCACATAACTATGATTCCTGCCCAGCCCTCTAGTGATTATCTGCTTCAAAGCCTCGTCTACATGAGGGAGGCTCTGCTGGCAACGTCCTCCACCACCTCTTGTCCCTGGTCTTTAAAAAAAAAAAAAAAAAAAAAGAAGAAGCTTCATCTGGCCACCTGCTGTCGAGCCCACCTCTCACTTGAGATACTCATTGATGAACTGATTAGATTTTGGTAATCAAAGCTAAAACGTCTAGGTTCCCTTTACATATTAGAAATATTAAACAGCCTTTGCTGAATATACTTATAGATAGACCAAAATAACCAGTTTTTCTGGAGGGTGGATGGATTTAAATTCAAGGGATTTGGTCTCATTTTCACCTTACCAACTTTCTACTTACTGATAAAAACTTTTAAATCATTGTTCTCCAAAACATGCTTTTCTTTTATCAAAATAAACTAATATAACCGTAGCGCAGATGAAGCTTGAATAAAGCCATAAAACAGAATTGCCACTGTGGCTTTTGTGGCCACCGACTCAACAGTTAATGAAAGTCACCGAGTTAACTGATTCAAGTTCGAAGTAGAACTACCTCTGCCTTAACAACTTTCCACTCAAGCCTACAAGATGAGTCATAAAAAGGACCCTAATGTTGCTTGTCGGACGTCTGCAATGAGAACTGACAACTGCTGAACAAAAAACACTCCTGGTAAAAGAGGAAGATCACTCCTTTTCCTCAAGAGTTGTCATCGGCACCGTCTGATTTGTGTGAAAACACTCGTCAGAGAGAAGAGGAAGAAAACAAAACTGCTAATGACTGCTGAAGACACTAAATGGAAGAAAGGCGACCACATGAGAGACAACTCACATCTGTGCTCCTCTGCTTTCCTGCTTCTTGTTTTGTTGAAATTCACAGGAATTTAGACAAGAGATTTGTGACAAATTGAAACAACAGTGTTAAAAATGAAAAAAAAAAAAAAAACTTTAAGAAAACTATTTTTCCCTCTTAAGGCCACCAGAAGCAGAATAAAAAACAACCAGGAGACGGATTTATAGTAATGACTGCCGTGGCTCCCCACGAACATCGGGGTCGAGACGAGCTCGTCTTTGCGTTTGTGTCTCCCTTCTTCATTAAAAATCCATTACACTCACACTAATGGGGACTTAATGAGGACAGGCCTGGTGGATCGTCCTTCATGTGCGACTCAGGGGAGACTAATCACTGCCTGATTCCACGATCGGGCTGTTTGACAAGCCGGGATGGAAAAGGCAGACAGCAGGTTCATAGATGGTTTTTATATTTTTTTCTTTCCCCCATTTATTGGTGATTGGCTTTGCCCTTAGCTGTGGCGGTCCATCTGACAGCAAGAGGTTAGAAAAGTGGAAGCAGCATTGCTTGCTCAAGGGCAAAAATCCAACCTTGGAATATGGATGGCTTTTCCAAAAAAAGTTATCATATTTTACATGCTCCAAATATCTATTCAGGAGGATAAAACTTTGAAACTAACAGCAAAGCTTGCTGGTTCATTTAACACATTAACATGCATTCATGCATCAGGGGTGCTTCGACCTTCTGGGCGAAAACCTGCTGACTACAAGAGGAACAAAAACACCTTCTTCCCCTTCTGCTTTGTCAAATCTGAGAGAAATAAGGTTGGTGATGCTCTCGACTTCAATTTGTTGAGCCAGTCTTGTGAGATTTAGTGAAATGCACACCGTATCCAAAAATTCAAATAACTTGCTTTGCATACAAAAATGAGAAGAAGAAAAAAAAAACTGTGGGAAATCCTTTTTTCATGCAGCAGGGCGGTTCATGTAGGAGTCACAGCTGGAAAAGAGGCAGGAGAACCTGAAAATTAAGCATGTGGATTTCAGAGAGTGGAATCACGAGAGATTCTTAAGTTCTAAGAAACGCAAGAAAAAAAACTGAAAAGACGCGTTGAAATTCAGAACAAACTGCAATTTCTTGGGAATTCTCATTCAAACAGGTTTTCTCAAACTGGAAAAAAAAATCAGATGACAAGATAGAGAAATTGAAAAGAGAAAAGATTTTTTTATATTGAGTAAAATTATTGGTACTATTTGATTTTTTTTTTTTTATTCATTTATTTTTTTGAGTAAGTGGGCAGTTCAAGTTTGCATCGTGAATATAAGGAATGAGCATGCTGGCTGACTTTTTGTCAGATACAAGAGATGTCACAGTGAGTGTTTTTATTTTTTCCCCACTTGTCTTTGATCGCCATGAGTTATGTTGTCTGTATTTCCCTTCTGTCTGTTCATGTTGCGCTGGTTCTGCTTGTTTTATGATCAGTTTGCATTAGATTTTAATGTAAAAGATGGTAATGTCCTCAGTAAACCGGTGATTTAGTCTGTGCATGTTTCATTTCCCATGTTTTCTTGTTTCCACATGATTACAGAGTTAGAAGATGAGAATAAAGAGTGCAGGAGAGGAAAGAAGCCCATCGGATTTACAAGAATTCCTCCATGAATAAGCATTTATACATCTTTAGAATGGAAATTAAAAAAAAAAAAAGTGTCTGCCAAACAATCAGAAAAACAAGAGTTACTAATAGTCACCAAACCTACACAGCATATCAACACAGAATCATTGGGATCCTGTTTGTACTTATGGTTACGTCATTATCTTTTTTTCTAGTGCTGGGCAACGATTAAATTTCTTAATCGCGATTAATCGCATTATGCACAAAATACAATAATGAATCCAAAAGTACTCTTTAATTATCATCCTGCCCCCAGCCAGGGACAGGATGCAATAGAATTACTGTTGCAACAACACATCATCAGTAAGATAAAACTAACCTGCCTCACGACGGTCTAAACCCAGCTCACGTTCCCTGTTAGTGGGTGAACAATCCAACGCTTGGTGAATTCTGCTTCACAATGATAGGAAGAGCCGACATCGAAGGATCAAAAAACGACGTCGCTATGAACGCTTGGCCGCCACAAGCCAGTTATCCCTGTGGTAACTTTTCTGACACCTCCTGCTTAAAGGGCAACTCCGGTTTTTTGACACCTGAACTTTATTTATAGGTGTGTACATGCTCATATACTCACTCAGATAAATATGGTGCAGCTTGGAGTCCTTCAGAAGTTATTTAGAACCAACCGATTTAAAATGGAAGTTTGTTCTGAGCGCACACTTTCTCAAACTTCCTTCTATTGCCGACCCTCAGACACAGAAGACAGGATCAATTCAGTTCACGCCGAATTGTGCCTCATACTTACCTTTATTAAGCCAGATTGTGTGTTGAAGGGAAATTTACTTTATTTTGCGTGTTTTCAGCGCCTGAAGAATGCCCAACGGACAGAAACGTCGAGCCGGCAAAACACACAATTTAAGTTTAACTTTCATTTTTGTCATATCCTTATTTCAGTTTGTGCCTTACACCATTTCCTTGTGATTTTTCTGAAAATTCAGCCGAGTTCAATATGGCAAATAATGAGGAATGAACCGTGTTTCACTGCTAAAAGCGCTGTGGCCTGTGTGCTTTTTTGACGCTCAGCTGGAGCGCTGTGTGTGTGTGTGTGTGTGTGTGTGTGTGTGTGTGTGTGTGTTATGGGTGGGTGGGGGGGGGGGGGGGGGTGTGCATTAACGCCTGATAAAATGTTTGTCGGCGTTATGGAAGCGGTACGTTAACGCAGTAACGTGCCCAGCCCTGTTTTTCATAACACATATGGTGTGTGTCGACTGTCTTTGCTCAGGTGTATTTTGTTTTCCTCTGGCTTCCATGTGCCTTACTGCGATTACCCTCAGTTTTTATTTTAGCTATGTCTTGTTGTCTCCTTTCTCCCTGTCTATATCTATGATATCCTTAGTCATTTTACTTTTCCTCCCTTTACATGGACCAAAAGTAATCAGATTAAATGCTGACCCAATTAACTTTTCACTTCGATCCAATCATTTGATCGGTCTGATCAAAATTTTGATCGGATCAAAGGGGCTGGTTTATGTTTAATCCCAGCAGCTGGAGCTTTCTGCGCATGTCTGTGACGACGCCGGTATAGACGTCTGTGCTGTGACCAAGATGGCGGTAAGGCTGAACTGGTCTGTCAGAGAAACAGAAATGCTTTTAAACATTTTAAAAGAATTTAAAATTGTCGAAAGGCTTGACAGTTGGAAAGTCCGCAATAGTGACCTGTTTTATGAGGTCCATGAGAAGTTGGGGGAGTGTGGAGTCAGGTCAGTAGACCAAATTAAAAAAAAAAAAACACGCTGGAAGGCACTGAAAAGCACTTTCTATCAGGCTGAGCTAAAGACAAGCTGAAGCGCAGCAGCAGCATAATAACTGCCCACATGTCAAAAGAACATTTGGGAAGGCAATTCAGTGCCCCTTATATACACCGCTCCCTAGGCGGCCGCCTAGTTCGCCTATGCCCAGGGCCGGCATTGGTTCTGATGAATAAAAACTGCTGTCGGCTCTTTTTCCATAGTTCACTGTTTTTACTTCAGGTTGACGTAGCGTAGGACTGCTAGTTTAACTAGGGTAGTTAGATAATAGTCCAGCTACTGAGTAAAAAAACACATTTCCTCCCCGAAATGATACTACCACAAAAATGACTGTTTTCATATTGAGACGATACAAACGGCGTGTTTGAGGAGCTGAAGACTGCAACTCTCCACAGCCTGAACAGCACAGGGGAGGACATCAATTCTGAAGCTCAAGCAAGAAAAAGTAAGTTAGCAAAACTGTCACGTCACAAAAAAATTGAAGTCTTCTGTATTGCTTCTGCATGCTGCATAAAAACAGAACTAAACCATTCTACATGCATTTTGTTTTTTTTTAATTTCAACTAAACACATTTGCTTAGTTCTGACTGAAGTGTCCAAACACAGCACATGAATCTGTGCTCTCACAAAATGTTTTGAAATTCAAACAAATGCAAACTAACTATATACAAAAAAATCCCACACTTTCTGTTCAGAACAAAAGTCATTACGCGGGTATGCAACACTTCTGAACAGTCAGTCAGCTCAGCAGAAAGCCTTCCTGGGCGGGATGGAACAACAGCATGGAAGAAACTTGGAAAGAGAAGAGGGAATGTTGTCACACTTCCTGGAGGAAAGCACCCGCTCAACGGAATGTCTTACGGAGCAAATGTTGGATGATCTGAGACTCAACCTCACTCAGCACCTCCATCAGAGCACGACCCACCAGACCACTATCGTCCACAGCCGCTCACCCAAGCTCCCAGCTCTGGAGTCCACATGCCACCTTAATACCCTGAGAACAGTACAAACTATGATTACAGTCTACACAACTTATAGAATTTAATAATGCTATAGAAAATTGTTGCTGAAATTAAATTTGAGCTTTTTGTTGTTGCTGGGATTAAAAATGTTGTTTATGTTCTGACACCTTAGTGACATTTGCACTGTACTTGTTTTGATTGTTAGAGATTTGTATACAGTATATGTACATATATTGTATGTAGTTGATATACTTATGAGTATAACAGTTTACAAATTCAGATTTGCACCTTTTCCTTTCTTTTTACAACTACTGTTTACCTGGTGTTGTCCAATGCTCTGTTTTTGAAATCATATCTGCTTGCTGTTTGAAGAAGAGGCCTGTCATAAAAAAAAAAAAAAAAAAAAAAGTTCCTGTTGTCAGATTTAATTACTTGTTAATAGATATGACCAGTACGAAGAGGAAAGTGGGTGGACAGATAGGTGTTCAGTGCCATCCTTGTACTGTTCCACTGGAGCTGCTCCGCAGAGTCACTGCTGTTCTGGGCTGAGAGGGGATGGCGTCAAAGTCTCCAGCACTCTCCATCCAGCTGCTCTAAATATTGTCTCTCTCACTTTGGCAAAAGTTATGGAGTTCACAGCAAGCTGCTATCATAGTTGGTGAAAATCACTTCGTTTCAGCAGCACTCTCTGCCTTGACTTTAAAATCTCGAACGTATTCTCCACTGCAACACAAAGGGAGCTCAAGTAAACATTAAAGGATTGTTGCTCCGGGGTCAAATGTGCAAAACTGGTGCAGCCTTTCAGCAACCAGTCCAAAAGTGGATAGGCAGGATCACCAACAATTTGGAGCCGTACTTCTCCCTCAATGTTTTCACACCCTAAAAAAGGGAAAGGTTTTGTGTTTTCTAAAACAATTTAGTCGATTATTGAGTGATTTCTTTACTCTCATAGGCTGGAAACTACCTTCGACAGCAGATGAGCTCTTTTAAATAGGTCCGAGTGATGCAAAACATTAGCATCATGGGCACTTCCTGGCACTCTGCAGCCGATGCTCCGAAACCTGAAACATGCAACTTCATTTATGTAAATTTGTCAAAGTTTGTTTTAAATAAAAATGCCAAGAACAAAATAGTAGTTTTTATTTCATTTTTCTGAAAAAAAGGTTTTATTGGCATCTTTTAAAGCAATTAATAAGAATGTTAAATAAAAAAATAAAAAAAAAATTGTAAGACCTAAACATTTTAAACTTCTTCAACAATTTACTAATCTGTAAATAGCAAACCTGTATTTCTGGTCGACGACAGCCTGGAGCACATAGGAAGACCAGCCTTTTCTATTTACAAAATCTTTGTAGCTGTCGGAAGGAGGGAGGACTGGAATAATGTGTCCCATCAATCAATCCCATTTTTTGAGGGATATGATGCGACTCCTCAAAGCTCCTGGCGACGTCCAGAGCTTCGTCCTCATTTGGCGTGCAGATCAGCTGTTTGATGGGTCCTTTAATCAAGGCTTTGCAGAACAAGTATACAAACTTTTTTTACTGTGCTTTTGTGGGCATTGAATGGATTTGAAATGACACAGTACTCTGCACAACCCCCAAGTTTATAGAGCACAATTGCAACGTGCATCGTCAGAGGGACAGGAGCCCCGACGGCGGCGTCATTCGGTGCCATATCATTTTCCAACACTGTAAATAGTTTCATGAAAGACTGTTCAAATGGAAATTTTCTTTCCATTCCATGTCTGTGTACTCCAGAAAGACAACTTTATCCCACCGTGCTCGTCTCTTCCTACATTTTGTGCTAAGAGAAGGCATCTTTGATGCCGTGGTCTCAAAAATATTGAAAGACAAAAGGCGAAAAATGTAATAACTTTGGTTAATTCCATTTTTGATGTTCACGGGTTTCCCGGTAAAAGCCGGTTCTGGGAGTTTGCGCATGTGCAAAATGGCAACGTCACAGTGCAAAGCATTGTGGGATTAATCTGCTGAAATGAATCAGATCACATTTGGAACATATAAACAGTCACGATATTCCGATCACTTTTCTCAGTGTTTATATAAATGGGCCTGACTCCTGACTGGAATTACTTTAATCAATCGACCAAAAAGTGACCATGCAAACGCACCTTTTTGTCTTTGTCTTGTGTTTTGTGTGTTTGAGCAGGCCATCAGCTCGTCTTGTGAGCATAGTGTGTGTAGACGTGGTTGTTACCCTCTCCTCTTTGCCCATACTTATAAATCTGTTCGGTACACCGTTTTTCAGTGTACCAAACTGTATCTGAAGTGTGATTAAATGGGACAGAGTGGCTCTGGCTCAGTCAGTAGAGCAAGTTGTAAATCAATCAGAAGGTTGCCGGTCCGATTCCCTATCTGTCCACATGTCAAAGTGTCTCAAAGTTCCAAGAAACCACATCAAACTACATAATTGTACACAAAACCTAGATTAGAGCTTCCAACAAGACGAGGATTTAAAACATGAAAGGTATGTAAAAGTCTGTAATTTGTACATAAACGACATTGACAAACTGGATGAAACTAAGCACCAGATTAACAGTGAGGAAATTGGCCAACCTCATTACAGAAGTGGTCCAAGATCCCATTGGAGCAATGTGAAAAGCTTCTTTACAACCATTTAAATGATGTCCTGGCAAGAAAACCTTTTGTGGGCATTTAGTTTTTTTTTTTTTTAAGAAAATCTGAATTAGTGTTGAAGTGAGCCCTGGGAGTTATTGTTCAGTCTTCTTTTAATATGACAATATATTAATATATCATCGAGTCATAATGCAGCAAAGAAGGGGTTCACCCTCTGGAAAATTCAAAGCTCCAGCTGAAGGATGTGTTTTCTTAGGCAGAATTTACAGACTTATTTCAGGAGGAACTGCCACAGCTGGACACGATCAGTACAAGTTATTTAGTAGTGTCTTTCTCCCTACTTTCGGCTAAATCTTATTGGCCATTTGATGGATTATTCGGCTAACGAACAGATCTTGGTTGATTAGCATTGGATTAGGAGCTGCAGAGAGAAAAGAGCTGTGAACTGGCAGATGAAGGTGACCTCTGCTTCGACACCTGCCTTCTCAATCAGTGTACAAATGAGGTGCAGCAGATTCAGACCCTGCGATGAATCAAGTAAAAACAGGACAAGAACACAAGGTACTGACAGTTTAGTTTGTACTTGACAAATTCAATAAATTATAAAAGAAGAATATTTATTTCTCACCTATATTGTTTACTATTTAATGGACACAAGGATGATGCAGAGAGTTTGTGACGATTGAAGTCAAACATCTTAGAGAATTCAGAGAGCCGTACTATAGAGACCTGCTCTCACAAATCTGAGAATTCAACTTGTGGGGAATCCATTCACAAAGACACCCAAAGCTATGAAAATAGGCAGAGTTTAGATTATGATGTGCATGGACTGCATGTGGATGCTTATCTCAGGACTGAGGCTGAACAATATGGCCCAAAATATGATCTATACACACACACACACACACACACACACACACACACACACACACACACACACACACACACACACACACACACACACACACACACACACACACCAAAGTGGTAATGTACTATATATCCTACATATATTTTTCTCAAAGTATTCCCACAAATACAACTCTTGATCAAACTCAACTACAACACCATCAAATAAAGAAATTCACCGGAAAAATAAACAAAAATTGGAATGTTAAAAAAAGAAAACACATTCTTTGATCACTACAAATCAAACACATTTGTCCAAATTGTGATAAAAGATACGCCATCAGTGTGAGGGCTCCATGTTTAATATGTTTAGACTTTGACAAAGTGTTGTGTTGGTAGGAATGTGTATTAATTTTAGGAATGTAATTACCCAACAGGCCCAGCCTGTCAAGTCTTAGTCGACACATGGGCAGCATACACATCAATACCCATCCTTGGTTTTTCATGTGTTGGTGGGGTGATGGGTAGGGCTGTCGCGGTCATTGCAAAAATGAAATATCGCGATGTCACAAAGCCGACCGCGGTGCATGATGGGCCATCGCCAACACCGCATTGCCACAACCACGTTGAGCAGGGAACAATGGCGCTTACGCTGGTAGCAAAAAAAAAAAAAACGTTACTTCGCCCATTTGGGAGCATTTCGGATTTAAACCAAATGAGAAGGGGGAGCCGGACAATTTAGGTGAGCCAATTTGTAAACTCTGTGGCAAAATGGTTCAGGTTAAACGCGGCAACACAACGAATTTAAGGGCTCACCTAGCTTGCTACCATCCGGCTGTGAAGCTGCAGCTGCCGACGCCTCCTGCCACGCAGAGCCACGGGGCTCATGCCGGTCCCAGCCGACAACTTGGACTCGGCGAAGCCTTCGCGAGAATTGGAAAATATAACGGAGACAGTGACAGACATAAACGTCTAACAACCGCTGTTACACGGTACCTAGTGGAGGAGATGGTACCATTTTCTACAGTGGAGAAACATTCATTCCGGTCCCTTCTCGAGAAATTCGATAAAAAAGGCTCTGTACTGCAGCAGCTACGTCACGGTAAGTTAATCATGAGATTTTGACAGCGACAAACAAATTTGCTAAATAGATAGAGAGGGGAAAAAAAAGAGAAAAGATGGTGTGTTTATATTGCAAATCGCGACGTTGAGCCGCCCTAACATATCGCAGGGGAAATTTCTCAATCGCGACAGCCCTAGTGATGGGCCATCTCGTGGACATTTTGACTAGTTTGGATTAGTTACAATAGCTCCAAATATATATTTGACTGAAGTTGGAGAAAGACAGTCAATCCCTTTTAATAATGAGTGAATATAATTTCTTTTAGTCTTTGCTGTAGATGTGCTTGGTCACGATTTAGCTCCGTGGTAGTTAAGGGCTTCAAGAAAATGACATGGTAAAAGGAGTGTATTTCTGTATTCACAGGTGCAATAAGCATGCCAGAAATTACCAAAATAAAGCCCTGAATGAAACACTGAATCAGGCGTGCATGCAGATGCAGTAATGAGTGCCAAGATATCATGACGGTTAAATTCAAAGAGGGTAACACAACAGAAACATGCATCAGCAGCCATCACAAATATCAATCCAACAAGAACGACCACAATCCAGCAATTACAAAAAGTGCTGATTAATTACTGACCCATATTTATATTCTTGCAATCTAAAGAATGTGAGTTCCACTGTTAATGACAAGCACATTCTCTGCAACAGGTGGAACAGAGAGTAAAACACACACAGCAACAAGGGCTCTGTAGAACACCACACAGAAAATCCAATGTGTGCACACATATGCATGAAATCACTTGCACATTGTGCTATTGCATGCACAAACAATAACACACAAACATTGTAAAGTAACAGCAGGAAAAAAAAACCATGCACCTCAAGGCTGGGTGCAGTAACAACCAAGCACAAGATGATCAAAGGAACAAAATTCTGCCTTTTGTAGTCATACAGCAGCTCTAAGTTTCTTTCTTGCTGGTCCAACATCACACAGACAACCCAACGTGCACATTGTACCATTATATACACACACATTCAAAAGTAACACAGGAGAAAAATACTTGCACCTCAAGGCTGGGCGCATTAACACAAGCAAGCAAGAGAGGAAAAACATAAACAAGTCCTACTTTTTGGAGTCTTGCTGTCCGAAGTTCCCAGGTTCTCACGTTTCCAAGTAGGAATCCAGTATATCTCATAATGTTCCGCTCCATTTCTCCTCTTAACTCCAAAGTCGGTGTACTCTGATTCAGTCGGCCCTTGAACACACCATCACAGGCAAATTAATGCTCCAAGTTTGAAAAAAAAAAGAGAGATGTATTGCTCTCTGCAAATATTGTTGCTTTATGTGGAATATATGGAACAATATTACAAAAAGTTTGTAATTTCCCCCATGTTTTTCAGTCGACTTACCTGGTAGCTCGAGAAACTGCTGTTTTAGATGTCACCTCCACTAGTTTTAAATAATCACACCTGATGAATGTTACAGCCTTTTGTAATCATTCTGTTTTATATACAGGTCAGCTTTTCACTGTAATCACATTTGTTTTTGTTGCTGGAATCTAGTGCGGATTGATCCAAAGAAAATAGTTCCCAATACTTACCAGAACTGGATATTATGGGACAAATTCTGAAAGCAAAAAAAAATATTTTGAAGAGACACGCCTCTTTTTGTATTCTAGAAGAAACATACTACATTATTTACCAGACTTTTTCTGAAGTTGTTTAATGGAACTACTTCTTCCTCCGCCTGTAGCTAAGAGGGTGTACTCAGGTTGATTAACTACAGGTGTGCTTAATTAACCTTCATGGTGCATTCAGTGACAACTGGGAAAAGGGAAACTCAAATTTCCTGAAGTTTAGAAAAAAAAGAAGTCAGACATCTCTTGACAAAATAGAATTTTTCTTAGATTTAGACTTCAACATCAACACAGACACACACCCAAAGACCCACTGATTTGCTGTTTATGTGAACTGGAACCGAATGCCATATGACACTGTTCTTGGTTATTTTACACTATTTCTGTTTGCTTGTTTCATTTTGTTTATTTGCACTGTGAGAGGAGCAGCTCTTCAATCTCTTTTGTATTTGTTCTGGATAATGTGAGTGAAGGTTTTAAAATCTATTTTCATGATTTTCTTTAAAAATTAGGATTGACTTTATGAATCAGTTACCAATATTCTCTTGATGTTCTCAATACTGGCTAAAAATTTGGGCTTAAATGGGTTAATGGACAACATTCCAGTAACTTTTCTCATGTAAAGTGCCTATTTTTCAAAGCAAATTTCTAATTAAAAAAGATTTCATAGACATTACACAAAAACTTATTTTGTAAACCTATTTAGACATAAAGAATGACATGTTAACTACATTCATGAAAAAAAATCCACTTTATGACAATGGTGTGATAATTTGTAGTGTGTTATTTTCACCCCTTGCTTTGTAGTCTGGTGTGTGTGTGGGAGTAAAGATAGTGTCAAATTTACAGAACATTGTCACTCATTGCAGAGTGATAGTGATGAGGAAATTGTTTGGCATCTATCTTGTGCTGATGGTTGTATATTTTTTATGTTTGTTGTTGTCAGTTGATCGCTGACAACACGGAAATTTCCGAACCGGTAACTTAGTTTCTGGCTCCATGAATGCTGTCTGATGTGGAACTGTATCTGCCCTGGAAAGAATCGGGAAAAATTAGTAGTGTCTGTAGGTTCTGTTTACAGGACATTTCCAAATGAAAACCAAACTTTCAACGCGTTTTTGGTGTCTGTTTACTTAACATTTGGAGCCACTAAAAACACAACTTTTTGAAAAGGACTTCCAAGATAGAGCTTTTTGAAAATGCTCTAATGTAGAAACAATGATTTGTGCTTGTTTTTCATTTTGAGCCTCCTTTTTTAAATGGGTTAAAAGTTGGAAAGATGTCTGTGTCGTGTTTCAGTCTTTGGTTGAAGCTGGCATTGTGCAAATCAAATTAGTAGTGCCTGATATCATTAATGCACATGTAAAACCCTTTGCCAGTTCAGTTGAGGATTTTAGGATGTTTATTTTAAATGGGAACCCATAAATTCACCAGTTTAGAGTTGTTGGCAAAAAATGGCTCAAAGTCTGCAGAAATAGAACAAATAAAGTCTTCGCCTACAAAATAAGACAAAACAGAGATTTAATGATTGTTATAAGGTCAGTTAGGACTTGATGATCTGTCTTGAGGGACAGATGTATGATTTAATGTCACGAATTGGAGCAAACTGTCTTTCATGTGATAAACTAGCTGAATGAGCTGAAAAAGTGGGCAGGCCAAGTTGCATGGGATCTATATGGCAGAGTGACAGTCAGTTTTTCTTTATTAATAATCTGACAGGAAGTGCAGGTTAGAGATATCAACCAGCAACGAGCAGATCAGAAGCAGGAGTTTGAGGACTCGGGTGCAGCTCACAGCGGACATGGGAACCAGATTGAACTGGCAGAGCGAAGGTCAAAGGTGCTTGACGGAGATGGACTCAGACACAGGAATCTACACTGCAGTCAAGCTAGTGAACATGTCCACCTTCACTAACACAAAGCAAAGCTCTCACAGGTCCATTTATGGTTTTCTTTGAGCCACACAGGTCTAACCTCACAGTGTCACAGAAGGCAGGGCCTCAGGCAACCTGTCATTATCTCTGGCTGCTCCTCAAGGTTAGAACCACTGCCTTCAACAATTCAAGAAATATGTTTGTACAAATAGTGCAAAAGGAAATAAAGTCATGAAAGAAAAAGCTACAACAGTGGGAGTGGAAACTAACCGGAGCTGTGGGCAGGAGAAAGTTAGAGCTCCTGAGGCGCAGAGACACTGAGACAGCAAGGCAGTGAAGTGACACAGGAAGAGAGAGCCCAGAAAGTGAGCTCTGAGAGAGGGTGGACACATCACAAGTGGCAATATACCAAAGGCATTGCACAGTGGAAGAACATAAAAATAAAACAAAGCATGAAATCATGAATCTTGTTTAAAGTTTGTGTTTATAGATCTATTTCTGTGATCTTTCCTGCACATTGTTCTTTTGCCAAGTGTCAGTTTGCGGTGTGTTTGTTGGAGTGTGAACTGGAGATGGCCTCTGTCATTTCACCACAGATCCCTGCAAACTTCTCAAACAACACAACTTTCAGCTCCGTAATGCTGAGGGGCATTTCTGCCACGAGTCAGTAAACTGACTTCAGGGATTAATCATTGCACAAACTCAGCTATGACACAGGCAAACTTGTTTCCACCACTCAGGAAGGACACTGCAATAACCTGCCTCCAATAAGTCAATTTTCTCCCATCAATCATTTTGAATTAATGAAACGAGTCAGACAGCTACAAATTTAGGCTGATGATGCACCCAGGTGCAGAGGATAAAATGTGCTTGTAAACACGGAAGAATTTCTAGAATTCAGCCAGTTTAATCAAACTTTATTCAGCTAGCACTTTTCATGCAATTCAAAATACTTCTTTATAAGAATGGTGCAATGATAATAAGACAAAAGAATCAAGGAAAAGTGGATACTAAAAGGTAAACTAGGCTTGACTATCAAAATGAACATAAAGTAAGACAGAGGCATTGAAATGCCAAATAAGACACAATATTAAAATGACCTAAAGTGGCGTTTAAAACAAGAAAAAACAATTACATCAAATAAAATATTCAATTACTGCTGACAAGTGGAAAAATTGATGGATGGATGGGTGGGTTGGTGGATACATGGATTGATGGATTGGATGGATGAATGGATGGATGGGTTAACTATCTTTTTGACAATCATGCTTGTAATCTTCTGTTCCCAAGGTTTCTTTTTGCAAACTGTGCAAACTGGGAAACACGAGGCAGATGAAGATCTTTTCCAGTAGGAATCCTATGTGTGGACAGTTTCCTTCCAGTACCAACTGCTGGGTTGGTGTTTCAGATGAGGAGTGATGATTTATCAGGATGAGGGTATTGGAAGAGTGAAAACATAAGTCAGTCAGAGGAAAACATTTATCTCCAGCCTGCAGCCCTCCCTCCTTCCCATTCATCCATTCATCCTCTTCCTACTCTCCTCCCTCACTCACACTCCATTTCATTCGTCCATGTGATTAACCTGGACACTTTTCCAAGATTCCATTATTCAGACTGGCCAGAGTAACTTATCCTCTTCATCTAATGTTCCTATTGATTGATTCACTCATGTTCTCATTAAGCATTCCTTGCTAGTGAAATTGAAATAGTTGTAACCCTCTGTGTAGCTCATGGTTTGACTTCACATATGTTCCCTCCTTCCTCCACGACTTTCAGACGAGCTGATCATGTTCGTTTTAGATTCCGTCATGGAGTCATTTTTTGCTCACATTTCAGCAACGCTGTCACGAATCCACACTAATACCTGCCCCCCTTTCCCCCTACTCGCCCAGATTTAGCTCCCCTCTTCAGTGTGCTACCTCCCATTCTTCGTCTCTCTGCAGTGTAAATCACATTAAGCTCTAATAGGCAGCTTAGACGAGTGCCCAAAGCACCACGGGCCATTACCTGCTCCATTTTAAGAAGAAGATCTGTTCGCTAATAACCACCCGTTACTGGAAATTAAGGCACCTGCCTTCCAGGCAAAAGCTCTAACATCCAGAGAGATTGTCAGATTATCGAGCTTTCCTTTGCCATTTCAGCAAGGATCCGGAGAGATGTGGGAGTGTGTGGGGGTGAAGAGGTTAGAGGCTGTCACAGCTAGGCTGAAGCTCAGAGACCCTGCGCTGTAATCACAACTGCAGGATGAAATCCATCTCCAGGAGAGAAGTCGAAAGTGGTTGGAATGCATCCTCCTGCTCTCTGGGAAAGAGCTCTGCTATGTAGCAAAACGAGCTGTTATCTACATTTACACAGCAATGTTTTTACAGTACAGCTTCAGGGATTAAATATAAAGCAGTGCAAAGAAGTGAAAATACAAAAAAAGGGGTTTAAAAGAAACCCAGGAAGCAGCTTGGTTGATCTCAGCATATTGCATTTAGTGCCAGTGCCATAGTGCCAGTCCCAGCTAGTGACCAATGAAAAAGCTTCTATCCATGGACAGGACTCTTTAAATCTGGAGCGAGACCATGTAATGCTCTGAAAATTATGTGGCAATTTTTATTATTAGCATAATGGACAGCCAACTGGCTCACACACAGTGGTGGAAGAGATCGTGGAATTCATTCACAGAATCAGGACAGAAAGGTAAAAATACAACATCATACGCAAAGGTTTGCACAGAAAAAAATCATAGTGATGTGAACATATCAGGTTGACGTGTCAGTTATCTGTCCTCTGTGCCTGGTTTACCCGAGTTGGGGTTGAAATAGAAGTGGAGCCAGTTATGAACAAAAGGCAGGGAAATGTATCGCGTTGCCACATAGCAAACACAGAAAACACAGAAACCCATCCATGCACCATCTATACCACTTTATTCAATTCAAGGTCACATGGCGCTGGAGCCGTGCTCAGCTAATTATGGCCAAAAGGGAAGGGTGCACTCTGAATAGGTCACGAGTCAACCATAGGGCAAAAAGAGAGACACCGTCACACATTTAAATTGCCTTCGATGAAATTTAGAGTCACTGATTGAGTCTATGAAGAAAACCCCTGCATTCACACGGAGAACAATCTGCAGAGAAAAAAGTCCCTAAGCCCAACCTGGACTGGCGATATGCTCGCCATGAGGTGAGCGAGCTCAGCACTACTGTGTGGCCTCTACGGGTCTCTATCGTCAATAATCTGGAGTCAGCAAGTCACCTGATATGCATGGCTTTGAACTTTGAAAAGAAGTGAGAGGGAACTGGCAAGCCCCACACAGAAGGGACTCGTCCAGAGTATCATGGAGAAAGAAATGTCTCGTCTGTTTTCTGGTGTTTATTTCTTCTTTTTTTCTGTCTATTGCTTCCTTCTCGCTGATTTCTGCAGCCACATCTCCTTCTGTCTGCTGATCGATCGTGTCCTCTACAGACCATGCTATCGCCCTCCTCTTTGTAAGCCACATGCTGTACTGTCAGTTTTCAAAATGCAGCCATGTCTTCGTCTCCTTGTTGAATTACCTCCGCCGGGATTTGAATACTTGTGTTTCTCATCTGGTTTTCACAAATGATTTTGTCCTAATGACTGACTGACTGACTGCTTTAAAAAGCACCAAACCCTGCCTTTGACTAAGCCAGAAATTGGAATCTAGTGTCAGCGTTTTGTGTGATTACACAAACATTTTTTTGAAGTAAGGGTTTCAAAAGGGTTGTTCTTGAAGTGCAGAAGTTCCTAACTTAAGAATACAGTGCAAATATATAATGTAGCAACACGATACACTCTCTGTTGAGAAGATCATGTCTTAATCTTCAAAATAGGACTGCTGTGCTCTCATTTACTGAGTCACCATATTATTTTTGTCTCTACCTTTGTAACCCTTCCCCTTGTGGATGGCAGGATGGTTTCAGTGACTATTCAAATGCCTTTTCTGGTGAGATATCATGAATTATCAGTGTCCCTGTTGTCCCACTAAAACAAGAACACAAAGAAAATATCTAAAACATCTTGGTTTATATTGTCAATGTGAAACCAATTGTGTTGTTGAGTTTGGTCCAAATGAATGCCCAAGTCAATATTGCATCCATCATAATCATTTGAAGCCCATAGTTTTTATTTCTTTTCTCTTGTCTGCCTTTCAGCTTCTGTAGGAGAGGAAGGAGACGCTGGTTGCAGAATGGCCACAGAGCTGAACCACATGGCAGCAAAGATTATTCAGAGAGCATCACTGGATGATCTACAGGAGTGCTGCCAGACGGCAATCAATGACTGGATGATTCAGGAAGACCAGGTATCTATATATTTATCACAAAGCTGCAATCTGTATTTATGAAAACACCAGCACATCTCAAATAATTAAAAAAATAATTTATTTCCTCGGGAGTCATTCAGGATGCAGCGATTTTGCTGCTGCCTTCTATTTTCAGAGAGGACTCCATCCTTTCTGTGCTCTGTGCGGAAGGTAAATACTTCTCTTCAAAATGTTGAGCTTTTTTTTTTAATGCTGTCTAGGAATAACAGCAATCCACAGTATGCCAACATCCGTTATCATTTTTACTGGATTCACGTACAAGCTTTGCTTTGTTTTAACAACTGACATGTCTGTGTTTGTTGAAGAGGAGCCAAATATGCCTCCTCCAGCAGTCGTGCTCCATAACACAGAGGAGGGAAACCCTCTGCAGTGTCTGAGGATGGAAGAAGGGTGCACAGAGACTGACTGCTGATTGGCCTACTTGCCGTTTATTTTTCAACCAGGAAGAACCCACATGCAGCCTTGTGAGTGACTAGAACGTGCACTGTGATCAACCTAACATAGTCTGCAGATTATCATAGTGCATGTAAAGCTCCCGTTCACTTCAGCAGGCACACGGGATGGTCCTACACCTGGATGGCATCCTGGTACACGTTCTAACTGAGGCCAGCAGCATGGAAATATCGTGAGTGCATTAATGTCCCTCTACTTTGTTGGTTTCTGGAGTCCACCCAGAACAACTGACTCTTATTTCCATTGAAAGGTTTGTTTTGGGTATCATGGACCACAGTTGTACCAGTTTCAGTGAAGAGACCAGAACCCACAGAACTTCTCCTGTTCTGTTGGGTTATCAACAGTCCAACCTTCATCAATATCCCAAGATTTCTAAACTAAAAAAAATCCCATTAAAACTTGCTTGAATGTTTTCTCAATGTCAACAATGATGGAAGAACATGATAAACAATACATGGTATTCAGTAATGTCCGATCTGTAGAATATAGTGTGGTTCTTCAGACAAGAGGGTTATTAGTGAAACCCCAATAACAAAGGTCGCTGTGTGGGTTCTACATGAAACCCTTGGAATATAAAAGGTTCTCAGTGGAACTTTCTGTGGGATATAGATGAAACCCTTAGAGTGTGAAACAGTTCTGGATTGAACCCTCAGTAAAGATTATCAGTGAAACCACGACACCATTGCTGGGTTCTTTGTAGAACCTCTCCCGGAAGGTTCTGGGTGGAACCCTGCACCGATGGATTGGGGTTAAACCCTTTATGTTGTGTTCCAACAGGAACCAGGAAGGGTTCTCCTCTGAGGACAAACAAAATAACCGTACATGGTTTTTGTCAGCACCTTTACTTGTCAGAGTGTAGATATCTTATAAAATAACAACCTCACCTTTATGATCCGGTAATACATCCAATGTGACTCTCATAAAGAAGAGTGTTTGACATCAGTATAAATGATTTAATTTACTCATTCTGACTCACTCAGCACACCTACCTGATTATTTTTATATTCAGCGCATATTATTCTGAAATTCTAGATGATTAATTCATCCATCTGTCATGCTCATATGATGAAGTCAGAGTCTAACCGAAGAAAAATGTTAATCTCTTTTAGTTAGTTGTTTCAGTCTGAATGACTCCCAAAGTGCAGGACATGGTCATTCCTGTCAACATTTTGCACAAACTGATTCCAGTTCTTAAGATTTGATGATTCCAATTATGAAAATACCCAACTTCCCCAATGTCAAAATGTTTCTGCCAGCATTGGCACATTTTGCTCTTTTTGACCACTGAAGTGATGATGTCAAGTTGGACTTTGGGAAATGAGGACGAGCTTCTTCAGCTATTTTCCAACAATTTAGTAAACAGTAGCTTTTCAAAGAAAATGCAAATAATGAATACTGCTGGTAGTCACTACTGCAGTTCCTCCTATGTGTCCCTGTGAAAACAAAAATCTGATGAAACGGGAAAACTTTAATCCATCTTCTATACCCACGTTACTCCTGATAAAAGTTGATGACAATATCTCTTAAAATCCATGATTTATATTTTAATTTTAACTAATTTTAAGGGAATGTGATTAATTGAAAGCAGGCAAATTATATGCCTGACATTTATAATTGTTTTTTCCAGAACGTGTTATTATATTCATTAAATTAAAGCATTTCCCATTTCTTGTATTGTTAATTATGTCCTGTTTTCAAAAATCCTCTATTTCCACTACTGCTGCTACTTCACTTATAACATTTCTGTTTTTTTTTTTCATTTGTGCAATATTTATGGGAAAATGTGAGACTTTCTTCATGGAAACATTAGAACTGTCCTCTTTTAGTTATTTAAATGTACTTCATACTTCAAATTTTCAAAAACAGATGTGTTTCTATGAGTTATTGAAGTCAGCGATGTAACATTTGTTGAATGGAAAATTGTAACTGGTGACAGACACATATGGTGAAAATGATTAAATGGTACTCCTTATTTACAGATGTAGTCCTGAGAATAAAACTTTGCCTTGACAGAGCAACTGTCTCTCTTCAAGCCAACAATGAGATTTTTTTTTTCAGATATCTTTAAAAGCTTCTTTTCTCAGTGTGATTTCAAGTTGTTATCGTCCTCAGTATGGAAGAAGTTTCTCTCCCAGTTGTAACAGGAGATTCTCTGCAAGCTGATCAGTGCTGATCTTACCATTTGTTTTTCCAGGTAATCACTTCTGCTAGCAATTGTTGTTGTTTGTTTTCTTTTTTCACTCCAGTACTTCAGTAAGTAACTGTAGTCGAACTCCTCACACACTCCGCCGGCTTTCCCTGCAAAGCAAACAAGTTTGGCAAAGTGCTGAGATGTGTTTGCCTGTAGTTGTAATTCAGGTCCCCATCTGGTGCCTGAACGTGGAAAATATTGGATTTTCTGGGAGATTTAGCACAGTTTAACAGTCCACATGACACACTGTATGCTCTTACCACTTCATCCTGAAGGCGCCAGCTCTCAGACTGAAACTGGTTAAACCGCAGTGGGAGGAAAACAATGTGAATTTCACTCTTCGCTTGCAAATCGTATTTTCACTGCCAATGCATGAGATGTGCTTTGAGAAATATTCACTCAACATGAACACAATCTGCATAACAATTAGATAAGTTTCAATTTTCAATTTGATTAACGTCTGATTTTGAGTGAGCTGATTATTTGTGATCTGCGGGGTTCAACTATTAATCTGTGACAATGGTGGAGTCTTGTACTGAAGAAAACAACAAGAAATTAAACTGAAGGGTAAATTATTCTGAAACATCAAGTCACTCATGGTTCAGAAATTTCAACTGCTCTTTGATAATTCTGTCAGTGTGGAATGAAGAGAAACATTAAGCTCAGACATCCGGAGTGCATGACTGTTCACTCTGCACGTGTCTTGGTTGGATGTTTTCTCCTTCCGTCAGTGTCATGTTGCTCCATTTTCCCACACTCTCAAAGTAAATCTGCTTTTGTACATTTTGTCCTTCAGCCCGTCTTTATGTTTTTCACACCCTTTCATAATCCAGTTACGGCTGACAACACCTACACAGGAGCAAGGGACAAGGCTTTTCTTCAGAGGTTGTGGCAGTGAAAAGGCTGGGAGTTTGTCATCGGACCTTCTGTATTTCCTGGCTATTCAAGCCATGTGGCGACACTGGCACTATTGATCCTGGACAGCTGATGCCTTCAATAGCAGAGAAGGCTTGAAAGTGCTCGCTATGTGCTTCAAGACTGCAGAACGGAATAACCGGTGTAAACGAAACTAAAACACTGATGGATCTGTCAGTTTACTTATTTTACAGATTTATGAACTGATTGTATCATGAAGAATCAGCAACAAATCAAATTACCAACACACTGATAGTGATGGGGAGGAATGTATTTGTCTCGATTCACTCACACTCTGTGGCACTTTAACAACTCAAACAGCAGAAACAAAGTGCTGTCACACGATAATCATAAAAATCATAATAAAGCTGAATTCATAGGAATGCAGCTCATGGTTGCTCACCGCATGTAACATGAAATTTACAGCACAGCTGATTGGCTGTTACAACAGTGCATCGCACACTGCCTGATCCACTGAACACTTGAGAGCACATGATTTCACCAAAGTGAACCTCGTAGTGTAATTCCTTCCCGACCTCTCCATACGTCACAGTGCCTTAGCTTCACTTTCTTGAAAAGATAAACCAATGATACTCACGGCAGTGTTTCTCATTTAGATATGTTAATTCAAAGCTGCACCTGGAGCGGTCTTTTTTCCCACACCAGCCTTGTTCTAACATCAATGTGACTTTTCCTTAGTTTCGGGTCGGACATTTATCGTGGCGCCGCTGCGCCCCGGTCCTGATGTCCAGGTGGACAGCTGAGGACAGGACACACCTGCTCGGACAAGGAGAAGTGATTCAGCAGTTCGCCGTACAGATCCACTGAAAGGGAGTGTATTTGCATAAACACTGAACAGTAGGTTGAGGCAAAGACGTTGGTGTCTGAGTCAAACGGAGAGACAGCTGGAGGGGGTTTTCAGAGGCTTCTATAAGAGACGATCACAGACCGTGACTCGGGGATAACCTGGCCAGGTGCTGAGATCAGCTGAGACCGGCCTTAAAAAGGAAGTAAATTAAACTCTTTTCAGGGACATTAGAGGACACTGCTTCATTAAAACTGATCGTCTGATGTGCCACATCCCTCTCTTGGATGCGGCACATCATCATCGGCTTCAAACAGGAGTGTTTGGTTAATCCATCTGTCCACCCAGACCTCTGCTTGTGTCAAAGTTACAACAACCATGAGAGGGTGCCACTGCTTCCACGTTAAATCTCTCATATTGGGCCATTGTTTGTATTAACATTCTATATGAATGGATCACTATCTCCCTCTGTCGGATCTCCTTGTAAAGTCTCTGTGTAATACCTGTTTTGTCTCTTCCTGTTTTATTTTGAAACTCACCATTCCAGTCTTTCCTTGTCTCTTTTGCTTAAGTATGAACAAAAAAACAAGAGCTCATTTTACCATGAAGGAGACAGTTTGTCAGATTTTCAGCAGACATGATCATTAAAGTGGCTTTAAATGAGAAAAGGATCCGTTTGTAAGAAATTTGTATTTCATGGTTTTGTCAGCTCGTCTTCCTGTGGCGTTGAAAGGAGCCACAGGCCTGTCAAAAGCGCCAGCCTTTAGCTGCAGAGAGGAAAAAAGGAATATGATGAAGGCACTCTCTTTTTATTTTACTTATCTGAGGACGAGGACTGACTCATCCATCCATCTACGCTCATTTACGCAACACCGGAGCTCTTTCTCTCCAACAGTCTGAAGCATGACGTTTGTAAGCACAGATTAATGAGCTGATTCAGTGTTTGGTCGGTGCTACTCAGAAAAAGTTTGAAAAAACATCTGTGCACCATAATAACATAGAAAACCCAATCGTCAGTTTAGTTTAAGAGATATTCACACTTTTCTATTTCCATCCATGAATCCTCACCTGTGTGGAGAAAGCTGCTGTAAATAGCTTTGTGCTCTATTCTAATGAGTTCTTAATCAATCAGTTCTCTCTCTTTATGGAAATCACCTCATAAGCAAATTTATTTCCAACTTTGTAGTTTAGGTTGAAACACACACACTGATTCAGTTCTCTCGTTTGCTTCCAGTCCACAAACGGCACCGGAGTCCAATTAGAAGCAGAGTGAGATTCAACTCCTGTCAGGATTTGACTGGCAGCTTTTGCTCCAGACTAAAGTTCACTTGAGTTGAACTGAGGAGGTGAAGGTGTGAGAGCGCACATCAGGTTCGCCTCACTTTGACAAGGCATGACTTCTTTGAACTTTACAAAAGACACACACACACACACACACACACACACACACACACACACACACACACACACACACACACACACACACACGATTCTTCTCTCTGCACATTTAGGAGATTTTTTTTTTTAATCTCCTCGGTCAGAGAATATCGCACATCTTCATGTGAATGAACACAGAAACTCTAAGGTTCACCAAGTTCAACTTGAGTTGTTTTAAAATTTCTTTGGTCTCCCTTCAAAAGTTTTTTTTTTTTTTTTTGAGAAAAAACTTCCCATGAAAGAATTGCATCAATGACAATAAGTGAGACGCTGTCAGATGGAGATCATGAGTGTGAAGTCAGCCTTTTCTCATACGGTGCATGACAGGTGGGATTAGCTGTTACTCCTGAGGCATGACGCAAGATGATCCATATTTTCACATAGGTTTTTTTTTTTTTTTTTTTATGAGTAATCTAGTATTTTTAACAAAGGGTCTCAGGCCCAAGTACACCTCAGATTTACTTATACTGTACATGTGAAACATCCAGACCCCTGAGTTCCTACTGAGTGTGTTACTGGGTGTTGCAGAGTCAGAAACAAGCAAGTTTCTTTCAGCTCTTCACCTGTGGAACAAACCTCCTGAACACCTGAGGCCTGCTGACACACTCACAGTAACAGACACGTCTTTTAAATCCACACTTGAAACGCTATTTGAAACAAAAGACTTACTTTGCAAATTACATAGTAGTTTGTGAAGTGGTTCCTCCACTCATGAAGAAAAATATTATTTCTGTTTTGTCTGTGAAGGTGCCGGAGCAGCGTGACGTGAGGTTCTCTGACGTGAGGACATTATTAGCTCCATTTTACATTTCTTATGTATTTATTCAACTTTAAAATGTCTTGATTTTTTTTTTAATATGATTTTATTATAATTTTGTGTTTCTTTCTTTTGATGAAATACTTGGAATTCCCTTGTGTAAATTTGCTATACACCCCTTCAAAACTTCAAAAAATCAAATGAACAATCAGCAAATCACGTGGCAGTAACGTCAATGCATTTGGGTTGCGTTGAATGAAACGATGTGTCATGGATGCACAACTGATCATTCTGAAGCAACGGTTTCCAGCAGCTCTTTGAATCTATTCCATGAATAACAAAAGCATTTATTCAACTAAAAGGGGATCCAACCGATGCTTCCAAGGTCTGCCAAATAAAGTAGCTCATGAGTTTGGTCCTGTATTCACCATAATGATAAGAAAGTGTCCCCAATCCTTGCTTTTGCTACTTTATTCAAACTTTATCCAAACAGGCGAGTCATTAAGAACAGATTCTTACTCACATTGATGTGAATAATGATTTTGATGAGCCTTCAAATTGTAAAAAGTTTTTTTTGTCTCCTCAAATTCTGTTAATTGCCTATTTGTATTTAATAATTTGTCTCTAAATGTCTCAATTTTTATTACAAACTCGGGATCTTGGGAAGATTTCTCCTGCAGTCGAAAACATGTGTTTCATTGATTGTGTGGTTGGTGGACTATCTGCCTGTGTTTTCCCACCGTGAGGTGAGATTGGTTCCAGCCTAACACAACCCTGAGCTGGAAGTAGTGGTTTTACTTCTTCTGTCAATGAAAATCTGGGAAAAGTGTCATCTGCACAAAAAGAAAATCTACAGTGAAATTTTCTAGAAATACTGAAAACAATAGCCTCATGTTCAGATCCCTGTTTGGTATATTTGGGTATGATCTGAGAAAGATGTGGCGTAATATGTTTAAGAAAAAAAAAAAAAAGAAAAGATGAGAGGGAGGGGCTTTATTCCACTCCAGTCTCACATGAGCAGATTGCACCATGGGTACCATAAACCACTGTTCTGCATCTGACAGAAAATAAATCTTTTAAAGAAATGTTGTAATCAGAAGTGAGAATAACTTCATTGAAACCAGCGAATTAAAATTTTCAAGACATTTTTCAGACAATTTCATTCTGGATTTCCTAGTTTAGGAAGGATGACGGCCTGAAGAATTCGAACCTGTTGGTTTTCTCGGCGTGCAGCTTCCCCACCATGGATGGGGATGTTAAATAAAATCATAAATGGCAAACAAACAAACAGCGAGAGGCTGGTGCCTACACCACCCACCAGCAATCTGCAGAACACTGGCAGCCACATTTCCCTTCACTGCTGCCCACCGCTCTGCCCCTGACTAATGAAGAGATGAAACTCAGACAGACCCAGACAGTTACACATACTTTAGGAAAGCTGTGCGGCGAGAAGTGGAGACTTGAAAGAGAAAGATGTGTTTTAATTGTCAGGTTATATTGTTATTGAAAAAAAAGAGATTTATGCAAAGAACAATACCGGGTGAGAAAATGCAGGCAGTGACTAAGACTGAAAATGGAAAAAGAAAGAGAGAGAAAAAGAGCAGGAAGTCTGTGGGATTGTGAAGAGTGAACTCTGAATGGAACAGATGAGCAGATGGTACTTTATCTGTCTTCGCAAAATGGCATCACATTACCACCACATTTAATCTAATCTGCACAAAACTACGATACATCCATTTGGATACCGGCGCAGAGGAGATCCAAGAGGCGCGACGGGCGCTTTTATGGCTGTGAAGGAAGAGGTAGCTCCATTAATCTCCTCTGGCAGCCCTCGCCATCAGACTGCAGCCAGCGATGAGGTGCTGAGCAGACCTTTCACTGGCATGACGACGAACAAGACAAGAAGGACCAAAAAAAAAAGAAACACACTGATTTCAGAAACAGCAGTAAGTCAGATAATACTCTGTCAATGGGTGTGAATGTAGTGTAAGCTGTGCTGTGAAGTGTTTTGATGGTGACAAGACCTTGAACAATGAGACAAAACCAGCACAGAGATGCTTCTGCTGATTTTGGAGGACTGAACATCTCTTTTTTTCAGTCACTCAACCTGAACCTTTAAGCACATAATTCTCCTCCTTAGAGACCCTGATATTACACTATGTTTTCATTCATTTTAATAACCAGCAAGCCCTCAAGTGAATTGTGTTCCTCAATTTGTTTTTTAATCATTTTCTGGTGTCAAAACGACAAAAGGGTTGTATAATTATCTGTCAGCAAAATCTTCCCAAAGGTCTGCGGAGACCTTGCCCGTCTAAAAGCATTTTATTCATAGTAGCTGATAATGAAAAGTGCTGTAGTTTCCCCATTGTGTCTAAATGTCATCAGTCCACCTGAATTTTCTTCATAGAAAATAATATAGTAGTAGAAATAATATAGTAGTACAGGACTGCTTTTAATAAAGCCACGAGCGAAAACTCAAGGGAACCTGCAACAAAAGACTCCTACACTCATACCTACAGCTAATTTAGTACATCAGAGAAACGTAAGAAATCTTTGCACTGAGGCCTGAACCCGAAGTAAAACTTTATGTAACAAGCTGTTCTGCAAACCTTGGGCTGTCCTACTCTCACTGTAACATCCAGCCGCATCACATCCATACGCCTATCTTCTTCACCGCTTCAGCCAATCGGTGCTGGAGCCAATCGCAGCTGACTCTATGTGAGGGCAGGATACACCCTGGACAGGCCAGCAGTCCATCACAGGACACACACACACACACACACACACACACACACACACACACACACACACACACACACACACACACACACACACACACACACACACAGTCTTGTATTTCTATCCTTGTGGGGACCGTCCATTGACTCCCATTCATGTCTAGCCCCTAACCCTGACCCTAACCCTAACCCTAACCCACACCACAACAAAGCCTAACCCTAAAGAAATGTTTTTGCACTTTTACTTTTTTCAGTAACAACAACATGGTCAAGAAAAGACTGTTTCTCCTACTTAGGACCGGAAAAAGGTCCCCACAAGGCACGTCGTTCCACGTTTTGCTATCCTTGTGGGGACATTTGGCCCCAACAAGGATAGAAATACAAGAACACACACACACACACACACACACACACACACACACACACACACACACACACACACACACACACAGACAACAACACCCACTAAACTTCACAACCAAGGGATATTTAGGGTCAACGAGTACCCGGAGGAAACCCATGGATAAACAGGAAGAACATGCAAACTCCAGAGAGAAACTGCCAGTATTTGAAACCAGACGCTCTCACTGTGAGGTGAGAGTGCTAACCACTGCAACACCGTGCCGCCCCATCCACTTCAGCTAAATTCAGTAACATCCAAACACCAGCATTACAGAAAGATTATAGATTTTCTAATATTTTAAGCGGCACTCTGTGTGAAAGAACATCCGGGTAAAGTTCCACAGCCTATAAAATCGAGACTGAATGTTAATTGCAAGTATATGTTAAGTACACAAAATTCCTAATAAGCTCAAGTTTTTATTATCAGGCGTTAAAAGGTTTCAAGATAAAGGAAGCAGATTGAAAGCCTGTGGTGTGGGATTGTTTCTCTCGAGGAGAGAGAGCACTCAGTCGACACGAGGAAATTACACGCTATGACTGAAGGTTTGTATCGAGCAGTTTGTTGTTTGAAGTACAGCAGAGATAATTAAAGCAATGCGCTAGGAGGAAGGCGCTGCTAGAGAGAAGCAGATTAAGCTAGTAATTACAGGCAATCAAATTCATTAGCTGTATTTGCAGCCTATATTCATGCAAATGCAGATTGTTTAATATTAGAATCAAATATTCAGAAGGGTTTCTCAACATGTGTGCAACTCACATTTATAAAGCAATGATTATACAGGATTTCATCATCTACATATTTTACCAGAGTAGAAAAATCAAATGATGTCTCTCTCCAGGAATTCTAAATGTTGAAGGATTTTTTTGTGGTGTAAAGTTCAGTTACTAGTTAGAAAAACAACCAAACTGATCAATAAAACATCATCGGAGTTACTGATGAAGATATTGTTGTTACGTTCCTTTCTGGCATGGTCTCCCTTCCTGCCACAATTGTTGATTCGATCATCTTTGAAATGAACTGAGGAGTTTACAAACATCACATTGACACAAGAAACACACTGAATTTGTCTTGGGAGATTTATGTTACAACTTTAATGTTCTCAGTCTTAAACCTTTGGTGACAATCAAAGAAGTTACTGTTGCAAATAGTACAAATGATAAAGATAAATATTCACACTCACCAGACTGGTCCCAGAAGCAACTCAGGACGATTACTGTGGATCTATAAGTCAGTCAGGTTGAAAATGTGTGTGTGTGTGTGTGTGTGTGTGTGTGTGTGTGTGTGTGTGTGTGTCTGTGTGTGTGTGTGTTTGTGTGTGTGTGTGTGTGTGTGTGTGTGTGTGTGTTTTTAATCAGTCCCATAGGTTGAAGTCAATTGAAGCCACAAATAAGATTTAGACGGACTTCTATTGGTCCTAATAATTAAACCAGCAGCAATAAAGTAGAGAAAAAGATATACGACATGAAGAGGGACAGAATCCATAGCTGTGAAAATAATGTGACTCGGGCTTTTCCGGCTTTGGTTTGATATAGAAGATCTATATCAAAGCAACAAAACACAATTTAACAAATGTGTTCTGCACCACAACATTTCATCGAGCTTAATGCCTGTGCAACAACAATCTGTCATCAAACATAAATATCTGAAGAAAAAAACAAAAGTCATCCTGCTTCAGAGGTTTTGTACAGAAAGAAAAAGAGTCCAACTCAGTAGGAGAAACTGTTAAACCCTGATTTTACAGAGGAGTCTACTATTCAGTGACTCTTTCTTTCTGCTCTTTTTGCATTTTGCGGCCACAACACTGTGTGAAACTGTTCAAGGATTATAAAACCCTGTTTGTGCAAACAACACACCATTTCTAACCTGGGATAAGACTCCTTCCAGAACACCTGCTGGGCCTCACCTCTCTCCACATCCCTCTTATCTTTCCAGTGAGTATTATGTGCTCCCTCCGAAGCTTTGACTGCCTGTCTGATGCGTCTATACACGGTTTACATCTACCTGAAAAGCACCTGAGATTTACTGCTTAGTTTGAAGTAAAACACATATTTCCATCAACTCTGATGAGGAATTACTACGGCTTCCTCTTCGGTCCTAATCTACTAAATGTTTTTACAAAAACAGATACATTGTGCAAACTTGTGTGGAAACTGATCATTGAACAGCAAATTAATGCTGTTACTGAAAGACACTTTCTCTGGTAAGTCCCCATGTTTGTTTGCAGACTTTATGTTTAGATACTTTTGTAATTGCACCCTTGTTTATTCTTTATATAATTTCTGAACTCCCCAGCTTTTAGGTTAAGGTTTCATCTCCCATATTATGCTCTTGTTTTTACATCTTTATGCCAAATTGTGCCAAAGTCTTCCAGTTTAAGGGAGCATAACCCAACCACACACTGGAGACAGGAATATAACAGCATAGTCATACTCATAGAAGAACAGCCCAATTTATACCAAAGACACCGGGTGACGATAATCACACACTCAGGCACAGGTGAAAAATATCAGGGTGGGGAACAGCAATCAATCACGAGGAGGGGAAGCCAAGGAGCCTGAGACCAGAGGCATGGTTAGAATATGAAAACACCAGAGACAAGAATCAGCCATAAAACCAAATCCAAAATATCACATTTCATTTGTTCATTTGTTCTTGTTGGGGCTCGACACTCCATCAGTCTCTCACCCTGTTTGTTTGTCCTTCTTCGCCTTTTCTTTACCTTTTTGTTTTATGTGTTTCCAGCGGATCGTTCTTGTGGGAACAAGCTGCTTGATACAAGTGAAAGCTTCATTCTGATAAACCTGTTTGTGACCTCAATCAATCAATCAATTTATTTTTGTACAGCCCAGTATCACAACAACAGTTGCCTCAGAGGGCTTCAAGATGTTACATTGGTTGGTAAAAATAAAAACAGTGATTAAGCATAATGTTAATGTGTCAAATTCACAGTAACGAGACAAAACGAAGCAACCACCGCCTTAGACCCTCACATCCGGCAAGAAAAAACTCCAAAAACCCAGTGGGAAAAGAAGAAATCTTGGGGAGAACCACAGTATGGAGGGATCACTCTCCCAGGGACGGACAGCTTTGGCAACAGCTAGCATGAGACAACAAGAAGTAAAGCCTCGGACTATGTTGAGTACAGTCCGTTGGACGGTCCAGCACAGGAACTACGGATCCCAGAAGTAGAACCGAAGCCAGTCCGCGGACCTGATGCCACTTGTCTTATTATTCTTAGTTGGTCACTTGAAAAATACAAAACCTGTGTAGTTTTGTCTTTGAGCAAACAATTTAGCATGCTTTATACAGAATCTGAGTAAATCAGGCCAGTAGTGACACATTCGTCTATTAGTGATTATTGGCTGTGATTGGCTAGTCCACATTCTCCCTCTTCGGTTGATTTATTGATTATTCATTGATTTATTAGGGACCGAGCCCGGAGGGCAAGGTCTCTATTGCTCTTCGTCTGTTTTTATCATTGATTATTTTGACTGGAAATGGACATGATGTTCTCTGCAGTGCTATTCCATCAGCTGACAAGAGAAAAACGTTTTACACACTTGTTCAGACACAGATGGTGTCCAGGAGTGCTTTGGTTTGATCATTTACATTTTTATTCCACAAACAAGAACAGTAATATTGCCTCTAGTGCACATGCTCTCCCCTTGAGATGAGCAGAATAGTATGTACAGATACACTCATAACAGCCCGTATTGACTATTATTAACAGCTTCTGTTTCCATATACAAGTTGGCTACTTGCGAATAATTAAATATATTGCATTATTATATTATTGATATTGATGCCTTTACATTTTTTTAACCCCCTACTCCCCCCCACTGCCTCAGAAAAAAGAAAATCTGTTTTCCTGCTTTTCTCACAAATCAAACTATATCATGACATAAATGCAAAGAGAACATAAAAAGCCGTCTCTCTTATGAAGGCCCTCAGCATTGCCTCAGCTGCAACGTTGTGCTTTCAGTTTACTGCCATGGCTCTCACAGCATCATGTTTTTGGCAAGAAGCAAAGCCAAACAATGCAACAGATATGTGTTTCATCATGCAGCCTCCTGCTGGCTGCGAGGCGACCGCATGCAAACTCCCAGACTTTTACATAACGCTGATTGTTTTGGTTTTGCGCTCGGTAATAAGCAGCAGCTCTCTGTTGTTTATTTCCGCACCTCCCACCTCCTCCCACTGGATCGAGTATCAGACAACACTTTTCTTTTCCACCTTCGGGGTGTTCAGCATCATGCGGATCTGCTACAGATACTCAAGTCTGGTGGGTCTTTTCAGTGTCAGCACTTTTTTTTTTTTTCTCTCCACACAAAGAGAAGTTTATTTAATGACATCGAACATCCTGCTGCCACAAACAAACAAGAACTGAACATGGAGATTCATTTGCTGTAGAAAATTGTTCTTGACAAAAATCCCCTTGTTTGACAACTATTTTAATTATGCTTGTTCAGTTCGTAACATTCATTCACTAATCTCATGAACGTACCAGCTTTGTCTGGTTTGTGATCAGGCATAAATTGCATCCTGAAAAAAGTGCAAAGTATTTTGAGGGTAACAACATAGAAACGCTGAGCTGGAATGAGCAGTGCTGGAAAGATGTAAAACATTTAATGTCACATCATAGGAGATCCTCGATGACTTGTACAACTTAGAACAGACACAATGTAATCTGCGTCTATTATGGAGCTCATGTTTCATTTGCTATGAGTAAAGGAAGGAATGTTGCCCCCAAAAACATTTTAATTCCCCTGACTGCCCTCTGATCAGTTTACTTCTATAAGAACACAACATTTTCACAAATTGAAAATTGCTTGACAGGCAATATGAAAGAATCTGTTATAGATAGATGGTAAAATTAGATAAACAATAGATATCACTACTTTATTACATTGATCTCAAAAAAGCTTTTACTTTATTTATATTTAGTGTATTTCATGATCTTACTCACTTCAGACACTTAATTACCTCGTTTAAAAAAGAAGAAGAAAGTGAAGAAAGAGCCAGAAAATAGGAAAAAGTCAAAAAATGAGAAGGTGGAAAAAAGGCTGGTATGCAGGGAACAAGGCATGATATAAAACTAACATGCAATGCAGGGTTTTATACACACGAAAGGTAGATGGGGACAGGAAGTCAAAGTCCTTTTTAGAGCCGCCCTGGTGGACGGTGTGATTTTACAAATTTTTGATACTTCTGGGTAGGTTTCATATTTGGAGCCAGATGCTACGTCCAAAGTTTTCTGTTTTCACTTGGCAGCAGGGCCTCAGTTGAGTTTCAGTCCAACACTCAGCATCCAGTTTGTCTCTATGTAGAAGCTGACCAGACAGAAGCATATAAAAATCCATGTATTTTAAACTGAGTTAAAGCAGAGGTGTTAACTTTAACTGATCGAGAGCAAAACTCATTCTGGAAAAATGGCAAAGTAGATCTTTAGCAAAAGCCTGTAGCTGTGGCAGCTTTTACACCGCAGTTGTTGCATTTGAATGCATTATATTTAAAGATAATTTTTGTATAACTACACACTTAATCCCATAGTTTTGGGGTTCATTTTGTAATTGAGATGTGCAAGCTGTCCATGAGATATGTATTTGAGTCCATGGAACATGCTGGGAAAAAGCTGGGTAATAACTGCAGCATTAAATTGTCCCATTAGCACTCAAAAATATCACAGATAGGCCACCTAACAGGTGGTTCTAGTGAACATTTCAAAGAACAGGCACTAATAACAGCTTTCTATGTCCATATTCTGCATATGAAAGGAAACATCAAAAAAAGCTGAAATGTGTTCCTGTCTGGAGGACTCATCTGTCTGTAGCACACATCAAGATTCAGGCCAGCAGTTTGTTGCTTTTGTTTATTGAATTGTCAGTCTAGCTTGATGGGATAATTTCAGACAAATGCTTCCTGTCTGATGGTAACCACTGCAGGCAGTAAAATCCCAGCTGCAATGAAAAGAGGCGCGCTTTGAAAATGTCACTTCTGCGACAGTGAAAGGGAAACAACATGGCAGAGATAAACATCTATTGCATTGCACACCTTTAAAAAAAATACTATTATCTCCAAACAATGCTTTCAGAGATGGCATGTGTTTCAAAGGGAAAAACTAAAAAAAAAAAAAAATCCAACACAAACAGAACAAATACAGAAATGAAAACATTAAAGATGCAAATTACACAGTTGTGTTTGTGTGGCGGCTTAGAGGTCAGCAGCCAAGCTTCACAGTGACAGTTTTTGTGTGTTTGCACTGCAGCCTGGTTGTTGTAACACTGTTATTTGCAAAATTGGTGCACTTGGACCCGGTTAACCTGACTGCAGCGCTATCTGTGAAGGGAAGCACGAAGAAATGGAATGATCAAATGAATAGAAACATTTATTAAAGACTGGAATAAATACATTCACTTAAAGCCTCACACAAGTTATATCCATCTTATAGACCTGCTCTGCTGAAAATCACACGTTACTGAAGCTGATTCCAGCTGGACGAGTCAAATCCAGCCATGGAGGGAGCTCTTGTGGATATTGAATTGTGTATTCCAGGTTTTTAAGGATAGCACTGGGTGCTTGTGTTAATGTGCCGTTGTCTGTTTCTATAGGATTAGTTCATATATCAACCGCATTTTTGCTAAAACTGTTTAGTCTTTCCATTCTGTCATTTCGGTGTGTGTACCACTTGTGGTTTGCGGCAGTACGCCCTGTATGGCTCTGCAAGAAAATCGTTAATGGTTTTGGAAAATATTTATTATCATTGAAATCGAAGAGATCTTAAGATAAATGAGTGGGAAGTTCATGTGTAGAGGACCTCACCCGCAACCCCTCGTCACTGAAGTGGAAAACATCATCGCTGACCTGAGGGAGGACATCCGCCGGCTGTCGGAGGAGCTCAGGGAGAAAGATGCTCGGCTGATTAAGACCCAGGCGGCGGGCTCTGGTCAACGCGTCATTTGTGGCCGCCGCTGCCACCCTGGGCTCCCTCCTGCTCCACAACAGACCACCGGCGCTCATGGGCAGAGGTGGGAGTGTGGGGCAATCACAAGCCTAAGTCCGCCAAGCTCCACCTCCACTATCCCTCTCTAACCGCCTCCTTGCCCTGAAGCAGCGCGGCAGTGACAGCGCGGCGGGTGGGGAAGGTCTGCGGTCTGCTGTGGTTTCTGCTTCTCCACAGAGAGAAACTTTTACCAAAACTACAAGACTTTAAACCAGAACGATCGGTTAAAAACCTGGGTGTGATTTTTTGACTCTGACCTGAATTTTATCCCACATATTAAAACTATGATTGTTTTTAATCATCTTAAGAATATAGCCAATCCGCCCGTTTCTCCCTCAGGCCAGTACAGAGGTGCTAATGCAGCTTTTATCACCTGCCGGTTGGTTTATTGTAATGCCTTCCTCTCTGGTCTTCCCAAAAAGAATATTTCAAACCTACAGTTATTACAAAAGTCATCTGCACGCGTGCTGACGAGGACCAGGGGGCGGAGCCACACTACATCGGTTTTACAGTCGCTGCATTAGCTCCCTTTCTGCTTCAGGATCGACTTTAAAGTTCTCTTATTAGTTTTTAAATGTCTTAACGGCCTTGCGCCTTCTTATTTAACTGATCCGTTTTTTACTGTATCTGTCATGCCCGCTCCTCAGCCACTGTGGAGCGAGTTTGCTTTGTTGTTTTCCTCTCCCCTTCTGTAAGCGGTGTGACGTGAGCAGTGGAAAAACAGTGAGCACCAAGAGGAGATGAGTCCAAGGTTGAGTGGTCCACTTCTCTTATATTTTTCTTGCGCAAAATTAAATAAAGTGCAAAAAGGTACATCGGAGGGTTTTCAGGAGCTGGGCTTCCCCAGCTGCCACTACCACAATCACTCCTGACTGAATGACTTTGGGCCCTTAAATACATTCAGCATAACAGGGTAAAACCATAAAACTCCCTGAGGTGTAAACATAAACAAATACATGAATACTTCTTCTTCTTCTTCTTCTTCTTCTTCTTCTTCTTCTTCTTCTTCTTCTTCTTCTTCTTCTTCTTCTTCTTCTTCTTCTTCTTCTTCTTCTTCTTCTTCTTCTTCTTCTTCTTCTTCTTCTTCTTCTTCTTCTTCTTCTTCTTCTTCTTCTTCTTCTTCTTCTTCTTCTTCTTCTTCTTCTTCTTCTTCTTCTTCTTCTTCTTCTTCTTCTTCTTCTTCTTCTTCTTCTTCTTCTTCTTCTTCTTCTTCTTCTTCTTCTTCTTCTTCTTCTTCTTCTTCTTCTTCTTCTTCTTCTTCTTCTTCTTCTTCTTCTTCTTCTTCTTCTTCTTCTTCTTCTTCTTCTTCTTCTTCTTCTTCTTCTTCTTCTTCTTCTTCTTCTTCTTCTTGTCATTGTGAAGCAGAATTCACCAAGCGTTGGATTGTTCACCCACTAATAGGGAACATGAGCTGGGATTAGACCGTTGTCAGACAGGTTAGTTTTACCCTACTGATGATGTGTTGTTGCAATAGTAATGCTTCTTCTCCTGCTCCTTCTTCTTTGGCGGATGGCACCATTTCAACAGGTGCATTACTGCCTCCTATCGCTACAGAGTGGGATCGGAGAACAATCTCAATTCTATTTATTAACCCTGTTAATACAAGGTATGAGATCAATGCATTCCGACTGTTCTAAACCATATCTAAAGTCCGTGCAACCACCCCCACCCATTTCCACTCTTGGTCCAGCCCGGAACCTTCTTTAGTGACATCCGTCGCCCAGGGAATCTTTTGGCTGGACACCACTCCTGGACACAAGAGCAGAAGGTGAGTAAAAAAAATCACACACACACCCAACACCCTCTCACACTCACTGCATGCATGCCAACACCTAAAAGAAAAGCCAATTAAAACCAGGCACATACATTGTACATTACCCAATTTCATTTGTCATGTTTGCCTTGCAGGTCCGCTGCCATCACCACACCCGACCAGACCCACAGGCAAACAGTTTCCAATTCTACAAATTCTACAATTTCATTCAAATAAATAAATAATGTAAAAAGACAATCATTGTCCAAATTCTTTATGTGCAAATCAGCCTTCTTAAAAGTGCTGTGCGCATTAAAGTGCTAAGTGAGTGAGAGAAAAAGTGTCTCTGTACAAAGTGCAGTGCATGTCACACGTGACGAACAGCCTGTTCATCACACCTTCTGTCTGCAGGTGAGCAGGCTGTGGTGTGGGCGGTCCAGTCAGCTAATTGGAGTCACCTGTTCAAAGAGAGGCCTCATCTGTTCCACCTGCTCCTCTGTTTATTTAAGCCGGCGGCAGTCCACTCTCCGATGCTGGACTGCTGAACTCCCTGAGTCAGTTTGCACCAGAGTTTCTGTGTCAAGCCTTCAGTCCTCCCTGCAACTGAACCGTTTCCTTCTCTTCTTCAGCCTGGACCACCTCTGTCTATTCTCTCACCTGCCACCCTGCTCGCCTGGCTGCTCTGGAGCTCGGTACCCCCCAGACTCGTTTCCCGGACCGTATCTCCGCCTTTCGGCTACAGGAGAAGCAGCACCTGTCCCCCCGCCTGGCCGTAAGAGTCAGTGACCCGGCCCTTGGACTCAGATCTCAGACTTGATTGCTCACCATTTGTTCAATAAACCTGATGAACCCCCACAACCCGAGTCTAGGACCCATCTGCACCTGAGCCTCCGTCTCACGCACCGTACCAGTACCGACCCTCGCGGGCCATGAGGTCTCCTGGCAGTGGCTTACTGTGCGTCCCAAAAACCAGAACCAAGACCCACGGTAAGGGAGCCTTTAGCCACTACAGCCCCCACCAGTGGAGCATCCTGTTGGAGAACCTCAGGACCGCAGAGACTGTTATTTTTAAAGGGAGGTTAAAGACACACCTTTCTAATCACGCTTTTAACTGACCTTTAATAGTCCTATTATTTATGTATTTTCATTGTATTTCATTGCATACTTTTATTTTGTTTTACTTTATAATCTTGTTTCATATCAACTTTGTACCATATCCTTAGAACTTTTTAGATGTTTAACTCCCGTGTTTCCCAAGGGGGGGGGGGTCCTTCACATCAGGAGTTGGATCCATTTGACTGCAGGGGTTGCTGGGCTCTGGTCCCGCCTGGTCTGGGGGGCTCCACACTTTGTTGTGAGGGTTCCTTTAGTCTGGTGGGATTGGAGACCGGGCACTGGAACCCCAACAGTCATGACCTTTGACTTCTCCTGGTGTGGGCGTCCCCGTTGGACGTGTTTGTCATGCCACTCAGTGCCAATCCATATATCCTCTTCTGTATGAAACATACTGGGAGTGTGTTTTTGTGTGTGTGTGTGTGCCTGTGCATGCGACCCTAATTGATGGTGCAATTTTGTCTTTTGTTCTTATGACTGATTTTACTGTTTAGCATTTTGCATTTTTTTATGAATATGAAAAGTACTCTATAAAGATTATATATTTTTAATCTAATTTTCTCCCTAATATAATTTGCAGTGCCTTGTTCATGCGCTTAATGACAGGTGAGTGGTTCAAGAACACTACAGTCCTCAGTTCATATTGTGAGAGTAAAAATGTCTTCCAATGGCGGAGCACCCCCACGCCCACTGCTGTTGGTCATCAGGGTGGTGCTCTCAAGTAATGTGTATTTAATAAGTTTGCAAACATCGGTTTCAGTCTGAATAAATTGTTTTACAAAAACAGCATTTTTTAATTACGACTGTCAGATCTTCTTTCCACCATTCAAATCATCAGAGGTTAGTGATGGCTCCTGCAGCTTCTCTCCTCTTTTTGGCATCTTTCTCTTGCTCAGTTAGTTTGAAGCTCTCTCATTTCTCTGCCTGTTTAAAGAAAGTATCTGGAACCAAGGTTTTGGAAAAGTGATGGAAAAGTGTCCCTGCTTGCGGCAGACGCAAACAAAACACAGACAACAGTCCAATCAGCAAAGATACACAAGAGAGGGGACATATAAGTAACAAGAATGCAGAGCAAGGATCAACATCGTACAGGGTTAAACTAAACTGGACGTGTTTTACAATAAGACGTGATGGGAAACGGTGTAAACACAGCAAGATGAGAAGACAGACCAGGCAGCTTTATACGCAGAGTGAGAGGGAGCTTGATGAGACTCGGGGCCCATTTGAATCCCATTGTCAAGTGAAAACGGAAAGCTTTCGTTGTGGTGTTGGGGTCCGAGTTTGGAGCAACTGAAAATGGCTCCCAGAGTGAAACGCTCATACTCTGTCTCCATGGAAACGAGGACAAACTCAACTTTTCAGAACAGCTGCTTCTGTGCACCATGGCTGTAGAAAATAGTTCCTCAGTGTGAGCAGATAGACAATAGCAACAACGTCTATACCATATTGTTCTCTGCAAGTGTGCGCGTGTGGTTTCACTACAAAAACAACCAGCTCATGGCCTTGCAAGCTAACTCCATCCTTTTCAGTATCTCTGTCGTTCCCTTGTAAATTCATATCATTTTCACAGTGTAAACGTGCAATTTTTTGGAAACAAAACGATGTAATTGCCGCCTTAGCGTGGAGCACACATCCACAAAGACACTGTATACATGGATCAGATTATCAAAGTCTGACATGAGTTGACCTGGACAATAAAACACAATTAAAACATATCAAATGTAACAGAAAAGATCTGGTCTGACAAGGACCTGCTGAAAAGTAAATAAGACAAAAGAAAAAAAAAAGAATGTCATATAAAGATTGATTTTTTTGACATATATGAACACTTGTCTTTGCTCATTTTGACTGATTATTTATTTATTTGATTATTTATGTTTTGGTCATTATTCTGCAATCAGAAGGCTGAATTGACACTCATTCCCTACCACTTTGCTTGAATAGCTCTATTATGCTTCCCTGGTCTGATTTCGCCATTTGATCAACATCATCAGGACAAGTACACCATCCTGACATCCTAATTGTACAACTATTACCTGCTTGACTCTGGGCTTGTTTGTTCTTATCACGTCTACTTTTCCTGATCTCTTTTCTCTTTTTTTCCTTTGCGGGAGGAAAACGACAGAAAGCTAGAGGGGAGCTGAGCCGCTAATGGCCTCAGTGACAGATATGATAAGCATTAATTGTTTCATCAATTACAGACTTAATATTGAAATGCTAATGTTTGAACATATGACTGCTCAAGATGAATTTGGTCCAACGGCACCAAACAGATCCTAGACATACCTGTCTGTCTTTAAAAGCCCATTACTGTATGTGTGAGCTGAGCTAATGAAAGCAACCTGCTCTGATGAAACGCAGTGAAATGAGCATGATGTGTTCAAATGCAAATGACGCACTCAAGCGGGAGAAATGTGTATGGGATTAGAAAGAGAAGACAGCAGGCAGTCTGAACTGAAATAGCTGAGAGGAAACAGGGCTGGTAAGAAATCATAAAAAAAAAAGAATGTTTTCTCCTGGAGTGAAAGTGCAGCAATTACACAGTTATGTTTCTTTACAGCTGAAAACTAAAGAGCTTTAAAAGTCAATGAGCTACAATTTAAAGAAAATATTTGTTCTTAACACAGCGGAATGTGAACCAATTGCAAAATTCTCAACATACAGTATACAAAAAAGAACAGCAAGTGAATACACTGAAGCAGAGGAGCAGAAAAGGAAGCCAAAGAATGCCTCTGCTGGGAGGAATTCAGCTGAGATACCTGAAATACCTTCAGCTTGTCAGAAATGTAATTTACAGTTTATTTGTGTGTGTGTGTGTGTGTGTGTGCTCCAATGTCGGTCGAACCAATAAAAATCAACATTTGTCAACATCTGTTCCCCGCTGGCTGTTATTACCCTCTGCACGGTAAGTGAGGTCCAGCTGCAGCTCTGACAAATATGATTTTAAACAACTCTCACAGAGACCAAAGGAGGAACGACGCAGTGAAGTGCTGTATCATGGGGCTTCGGATAAAACAAAATTCCCTCCAACTCTGGGAAACCAATCTTCACTGCTAATTACAGCAGTGTGAAAAACACTTTTCACAACAGCAATTTCTATTGGAGCCAGTCGACACAGGTTAGTAGTGAGATATACCATAAAGTTTTTTGTTTTTTCTCATGATGGTGTGTGTGTGGTCTCCACAGCTTTTTGTCGTTCTTGTTTCGTTTTTGCTCTTTTCCTTCACCGTTACAGTGTGAATGTACAATCGAGCCTTGAGAGGATTAGGTAAACCTTATCAACCCCTGGGAGCTACAATATTATACTTTTTTTTTCTATGCTATCTAGTTGTGTGAAAATGAACCTAAAAGTGGTGCAGAGTTTCACGAAAATCAATCACAGCAGCTACTGTTCTGTGAATATTCATCAGGATGTAAAACCTTCTGAACTAATGCCATCATTGAATATTTCCAGTTGATCAAAACAACTTTTCTGATTTTTGTTTTTTAAAGTTCTACTTGTTTTACCCCCCAATTTTACACCTTTCCAGTCAGGACCACACAGCTGCCAGCCTTGTCCTGTTTTACATAGAAAAAAGCCGAAACATCACACTGCCACTTTAATCCACCTCCTCCCTCCTCATATACTCTATCTCAAGGTTAAGATTTTACTCCTTCAGAGACATTTTCACTGAGTGAAAAGATAAAACCTGTGATTAAAAGCTGAAGCTGGAGTCTGAATATTTATTTGGCTTTTTGAAAGCAGCTCTTCTCTTTCAGCAGTTTTATGCTGCTTGTTCTCACATACTCGAAACTCACATCTTCTTTGCTTGTCCTCCTCGTGCTGGATTTGCACCATGCCCACAAGAATAACAGGTTTACATGTAAAAGCAGGATTTTAAAACAGTGGCTTGTAGCGCGGATTAGAACTGCACCACAAACCTGGGCATATAATTGTTATGTGTTAGTTTTGCTGCTCTGGCAGTGCTTCAGTGCTGTCTTTTTCTTGCGCTTTCATTTATTTAACGTGTGACAAACAAGAGAGGGCACATGCTTGTGGTATCTTGGAGAGGAATCATTCTCACTCGCAAATGTCCAGTTTGTGGAGGACTTGGAGCAGGATGAGCTCTGTCGAGATTATTTCACTGTAAATCAAAAGAGAGAAAACTGTTCTCTTGAACTGAGGCGATTTTCAGGACTGAAGATTCAGTAGAGTCAACAGAGCAGTTTGCAACAGATTGACAGAAAACAGAGCACTATAAATATAAAAGAACACCCCCTTCAGAGTCTTTAGTCTTAGAGTAGCTTCTGTGCCACGTCCAAAACGCAGCCGTTCTGCCTGACCTTGAGAAAAGTTATGCTAACTTACCATGTGTGCTGATGAAAAAGTATGTTGTGATGACAAATGCCACTGTAGTGTCTTTGGAGAAGCAAAAAAAACCCTTCTCGTGTCCCAAACTGAGGAGGAAAAAATGTACCCTGCTGGAGCTCAGACAGAGTGACTGTCATTCAAAGACAGAGCACTCATGGGTAACTGAATTAGGGCCCAGTTACACCACGACATTTTCAAGTGTAATTAGAAGACATTTGTTGCCTTTTGGGTGTTAGTTTACAAGCCACTGTCAAAACTTTGGTAACACTTTACTTGAAGCCCCCGTGTATAACACATTATAAGTAGTTATAAACACTCATACATGATCACAATGCTTTATAACTCACTATACAGCACTATACAGTATAGGATTAGGGTTAGGGTTAGGGTTAGGGTTAGGGTTTGGTCCTGGCATTGTGATCATCTATGAATGTTTATAACTATAGCTACACGTGTAATAATGGCATTATAATACTTTATGAATGTACTTATAATGTGTTATACAGGGGGGCTTCAAGTAAAGTGTTACCAAAACTTTTTTTGACAATGGCTGTCAAGGCTGAAGTTTGACCGGTTGACCAATCCACTCCTTGAGTGTGGAGGCGTGCATCAGGGGGAGATGTTGATGGATTCAGCTTGGTGACAATTTTGTGCCAAAGCATTGCACGGAAGGTGCGCTGAAAGCTCTCGACCTCCAACCTGGTCTGGTCGAGATGCAGGTGGAGCATGTCCGGTTTAGTGGAATTTGGCTAATCGGTACACGGGCGCGCGCACGTCATCAAACCTCACAGGCAGGTTTCCACAGTGTCAAGTGCATTCTTTCTCACATATTGCATGCTACACAATGTAGTCTTACACTGCGGATGCCACTTTCACCTCACAAAGGAGACATTACAGGATTTAAGATGGAGAGAGGCTGAACTGCATGTGCCCTACCAGCAGTAGAGTGCATGGGACAGGACAGAGAATGGGTGGGCAAACCTTTTGACCAATGGGCCACAACGGGTTCTAAATTTGACTGAGGTGCCAAACCAAGAGCAGAAGGATGTGGTGTTTTGGTAACCACCTCATAGAAGAAAAATGTCATGGGATATGAATCAGACATGTGCTTTTATTTCAATTGAAAATGGACCAAGGCATTATAAGAAAATGTGTCTTTTAAGTCCCACGGTGCATAGCTTTTTATTGAAATGACTCTTAAAGCACTCAAAATAAGGCGAATAAAATACAGCTTTTTATTACAAACAGTAACTTATTTCAAAGTATTGAAAATTCTCTGATCCATCATCCTCATCTTTCTTCTCCTGTCTTTATCTGAAAAATGGTAGAAGATGCAAATGCACTTGTCCAGCTCCTTCTATTCAGTGTGCAGCCCTGATTCAACAATGACCAGTTCAAGGATGGAGCATGGCAGTATGCAGAGCACCTTGTATTTGATCTTGTTCACATTGTTTATTGTCCTTAAAACCTTGTGACACCCCTGTCTGTCAACATTACCACTCACTGCTCACCAATCATGCAAGCTGAACCAAAAATCCTTGGCAAATCATGTGATAGCAGTTTGTTTCTTGGTTCTTTCAGAGTAATTACACAGAACTGACTAAGTAACATTGCCTCATCATGTTCTGCCTCCACCCGCTCCTCCTCCTCAGACAGCCGTGTGCAGGTTGACTGTTTGGGAGACTGTTTCATTTTGGTCAGTTATTGGGCATCAAACCTGTGGCTTATGCAGCACTGAATGACGCCGGGCTCACACTGGCTCCGGACCGGCTCCGTTACGTCACCGCTATGGAATTAAAATGGGCTTGGGGTTGGGTTAGCAGCAGCAGCAGCAAGTGTCATGCCAGCATGTGTTTCTCTGAGGCGCTGCATAATGGCCGAGCTGCTTGAGGCAGACGTAGATAAAGTCTTCCAGTGAAACTTCCAGTTTCAGAACGCTACCTTTGAATGTCCAGTGCTCGAGCTCGACACCATTGTCTCTGTCTTGTTGTGTTTACCGGTCAGCACGTATAGTGAGTGACACACGTGTCAGCTTCTGCCACACATGTGCAGCAGAAGCTGACACTCGTGCTTTATTCAACCTAATTGTAGTAACTCGCAACTTCATATTCTCAGTAACGGTAACGGCATTGCAACGATGGGAAAAGTAATTAATTTGATTATTCGTAACTGAAAAAAATAATGCCGTTATACTCTGATTACCAGCACTAATAACTGTGGTCTTTTAAAGGTCACAGAATACAACATAATCACAACGACTCAAATAATGCAACAAAGTGTCTCCAAACAAATAATGTATGTCCTTTTTATGTATATATCGGTGTGACAACCAGTTCATTTTACATTTTACTACAAACAGTATTTTCAGTACTTAAATCATTTGTTTCTGTTGTACCTAATTCAGTCGTCGAAAAGGTCTAATCTAATCATTCTAATTAAGTCACTATTGAAAATAATTCAAATAACTAACCTCACTTCCTCAGCCAACTGGTTCACTTGAGTCAGCCTGATTTGATTCTTTGTCAAATGGTTCCTTCTATAAGAGTCAAAGGTTCAAAACACACAAGATTAAATGTGGTGTTGTGTATCATTCAGACAGTTTCCTATTTCTCTGAACTCAGAATTTTCTGAGTAATCTGAAGTCATTTCATGAAAGACTTGGGATATTTGGTACAGTCACAAATACAGCCGAGGACTCCAGTCGGCTTCCTTGAAGTATATTGCTTCTTTGTAAGAGGCTCCATAATCTGTGCCGGAGAGGCTGATGCCAACATCAGTTTCAGCCCATTTCAGAAGCATTCAGACTCACCTCACCTGCAATTTATGCAGCAAGAAACCCAATCCCATGTGTTTCATAGTATTTCTTTATAACCTTTCTCACAAGCTAAAAATATCTGCAGATCAAATGCAGCAAAGTGCAGTTTGGAAAACAGCGTAACCAAACGATTGCTGCCTCCTGTTAGTCTGAAGCATCCTGCTCTCACTGTGTGATATGGTGTAATGAGACAGGTAAACCCCCACTCCGTATCTATACAGCACATTTCAAAGAGATGAGGAGGAGCTGAAAGTCGGCAGAAGATCCAATTTTGAATCAGCCGAGCTGCTGCCACTTCACTGCCTCTCTCCTCCCTCAGATCTGAGGGGCGCAGGTTTTAAAATGCTAATCCTGTCGACCTTGAAGCCCTGAGGCGCCTACTGAACTAGCGAGGCACATCTCCTGAGCTCCCTGTCACTCAATAATCAAACAAACAGGCGCAGCTTCCCCGAACACAGCTGCAAACCTCCCCGCAGACAATCCCCGCAGCACGCGTGTATGTAGATACATGTACATGCAATCAGAACGAACGTTACATCAGCACCCCTCACCTCTGGAAGCGCATTTCAATCCACAAACATTAGCAGGGATGTGCTCTCTCCGTTCGTCCCCAGTAGGTGCGATCAGATGCAATCTGAACTAATGAACCAACAAATTCGTAGCTGTTATGAGCCGGGTTGTCGACGTCAGAGCAGCAGCAGTCATACCTGGGTGAGGATGATGGGTCAGGAGCCTCTGATAGAAAGGAGTTTCCAAGCCACCAGTTAACTCTTCATGCCTCTGTGCTTCTGTCAGATTCGCCCCTCCGTGTCGGACTTTGGAGGAGAATTGTTTTGCTTTTTGTCACACAGCTCCTTCTTGTAAAGAAACTTTAATCCATGTTCAAGTCTATAGTGAGTAAAGTACAAACAGCAAAGCACAATGTGAGTCATTCCTCTCCTTTCAGGCATTTTCTTTAATTCTATCTCTTTTGGGACAACTTGAACCGGCGGGCTTCAACTGAAAATTATCTATCATTAAAAAAAGCACTGAATTAACATGGAGCCTTGGATTCAGCCAACAAATACATTTTTAACAGCGTCCTGTGGAGTTTTTGACCTCTAGTGATTTAAAAGAGTATTCTCCTCTGCCAGTGGTGTCATGCTATTCCTCTGATCAACAGATGGTGGTTATACACCAAGAAACACCAGCAAAGGCAGGAACGAAGACTGCCTGCTGGTATACGCAGATGGAAGCAATGCATGGACATATGAGGGGCAATTAAAGAGGCCCAATACAGTAGCTATAAAAAGAAATGAATGTCCTTGCTGTTACCCTCCTGATAATGTTACCGGTGAGGGTTCGCAAAAACATTCATCCATCTTCAATGCGGCTTTCATCCTGTTCAGGGAAGCATGCTGGAGCCAGTTGTTGCTAACTCTGGGCCACAGGTCACCAGCCCACCTCAGGACAAACACAAACAGACAGACCACACATATGGACAATTTAAAGGCATCGTGTATGTTTTTGTACACTAACTAAAGGAAATTCATGCACACACAGGGACAATTCTACACAGAAAGGCCCAGGATTTGAACCTAAAGAGTGCTAAACACGGCCATGTGTTAAAATAAGGTGCAGCCTGTTAAAAATAATGGGAACATTCCACTGCATGTGTGTCCGGTCTGCTCCGCAGTCCGCAGCAAATACGTTTCCATAGAAATCAATCAGAACCATTCCACAGCGTTCTCTCCGCTCCACTCCAACACAAAATACGTCCATTTTCGTTCAAGTCCATTTTCTGATGCGTCGCAGCGCTGATGGATCAAGCTCCACAGATGAAATCGTACCAAACAGGAAAAAGAAGGGTGGCAACATCTGTATTTTCAAAATAAAATCAACTGTCTGTCTACAATATTTACTACATTTTAAGACATTTGATTGATAGTGAAATAAAAGTTTAGATATGTATTTGTATGTAATGTGTAATGCACCTAATGCACCAAATTGTTTGTACAATAATCCTGAAAAAAACTCTTTTCAAACTCTACTGTATGAGTATTTGTGTACCCCATGAATTTAGAATTTTGTTTCTTTTATTTTGAATGCCCTCACAGGGCTCACATCCTGTCGCATTCACATTATTGGCACTCACAAGAGCAGCAATGGATGAAGAGACACTTACTTTGGAAGTATAAATTTAAATAATACTTTTTCATCCTTTCTACAAGATATCAACAGAAAGGGGAGAGTATGGGCGAACTTAGTGCCAGTTTTGCAAGTGGATGGTGAGTTAAATTCACTATGCTTGTAATGAGTGTTTATCCCTGTACTGGCTCATGGTACTTTGACATGACACTTTTAAGTTGGCTAAAAAAACTTTCATTTAAGTAATAAGAGGCCAAACCATCATAGAAACATAGCGATAATGCGTAACTCGCCTTTGCTCTCCTCGGGGCTCCGTGGCTTGGTGGAGCGCAGTGGACGGATGTAGCAGGTGTTGGGTTGCGTATCCAAGAAGAAGGCGGACTGGAGCGGACCGGAGTGGAGACGCATGCGGTTGAATTTGCCCGTAACAGTATAATAATGACTAGCAGCATGGTGGGGCAGGGTGGTGGGTTCAGGTAACGCACAGCAATTAGGCCAGGGTTTTAGAGATCAATAACACAATACCTGCCCAGAGTGTAACGTCTTTGAACATTTAAATGTTAAAAAAGCATGAAAAAAATGGCCAAAATGTTTTAACAGGTAAGCACAATATTTAGTGGTTATTGCATTTTTATTCTTAGGTAGCATTAAATAAAATCTGTTGAAAATGTAAAAAAAAGGCATTATGCTAAAAAGTAAAAAAAAAATTCTATCTCATTAAATCCAGAAACTCAGTTTTGTTGTAAAGTGTGTTGTTGTTTACATGAAATTGGACATTGCTCACTACAGGTTAGGACAGTCCCCAAAGGGAAATTTGATTCAACGTAGCTTTATCTTTAAGGGCCGTCCGTTCTCTGTATGACCGGAGTAGGAGTCTGGTCCGCATTGCTGGCAGTCAGTCGGACCTGTTCCCGGTGCATGTTGGACTCCGGCAGGGCTGCCCTTTGTCAGCGGTTCTGTTCATAATCTTCATGGACAGAATTTCTAGGTGCAGCCAGGGGCCGGAGGGGGTCTGGTTTGGGAACCACAGGATTTCATCTCTGCTTTTTGCAGATGATGTTGTCCTGTTGGCTTCATCGAACCCGGACCTACAGCATGCACTGGGGCGGTTCACAGCCGAGTGTGAAGCAACAGGGATGAGGATCAGCACCTCCAAATCCGAGGCCATAGTCCTCGACCAGAGGAAGGTGGCTTGCCCTCTCCAGGTCGGTGGAGAGACTCTGGCCCAAGTGGAGGACTTTAAGTATCTTGGGGTCTTGTTCACGAGTGGGGGACGGATGGAGCGTGAGATTGACAGATGGATCGGTGTAGCGTCTGCAGTGATGCAGTCGTTCTATTGGTCCGTCGTGGTGAAGAGGAAGCTGAGCCGAAAGGCGAAGCTCTCGATTTACCGGTCAATCTATGTTCCCACCCTCACCTATGGTCATGAACTTTAGGTCATGACCGAAAGGAAAAGATCCCGGATACAAGCGGCCGAAATGAGCTTCCTCCGTAGGGTGGCTGGGCGCTCCCTTAGAGATAGGGTGAGGAGCTCAGTCACCAGGGAGGAGCTCGGAGTAGAGCCACTACTCCTCTGCATCGAGAGGAACCAGCTGAGGTGGCTCGGGCATCTGTTCAGAATGCCTCCTGGACGCCTCCCTAGGGAGGTGTTCTGGGCATGTCCCACTGGGAGGAGACCCCGGGGAAGACCCAGGACACGCTGGAGAGACTATGTCTCTCGGCTGGCCTGGGAACGCCTTGGGATCCTCCCAGAGGAGCTGGAGGAAGTGTCTGGGGACAGGGAAGTCTGGGCATCTCTGCTGAGACTGCTGCCCCCGCGACCTGGCCCCGGATAAGCGGTAGAAAATGGATGGATGGATTGATGGTAGCTTTATCGTGTTTGATTAAAGCGGCTCTCAAACTGTCAGCCGTCAACACTGATCAGACGTCCATCCTCACTTTCACAGCGTGCGCCTTTGTCGGTCAGTCAGCTGAAGTCACGCCCAACAGCACAAGTGTGATAAAAGTGTTTGAGCCGTTTCAAGCTTGAGACAGACGGCGTGAAGTTCCCTATTCTTATTAGCCAGCTTTTAACAGCCAGCTTTTTTATCAGACATCCCTCTTCCCTAAACAGGCAGTGACTGCTGACAAGAAATGTATTTCCTTTCTGGTACTGACTGAATCTAATTTTTTCCTTAGGAAGTCCTGGATATTCTGAATAGTCCTCGATATTCAGCTTGATATTCTTTAAAAAAAAAAAAAAAAAAAAACTGACTGTGTGTGGCTGGGAGTTGCCTCATCACTGGTGGGAATAGATCAGACACCAAACAGCAGCTTCTGAATCTGTGCTCTATGTAGATTGGCCATGAGTCACGATACTTTTACTTAAATTCTCTCAAAGTCAACATACGGCTTGGTGAAACAGTCCAGCTGGCAAAAGAACAGAGAGCAGCGTCCCCTGATTGATGGTCTTAACCTTTACCATCCCAGATCAATAGCTCCAGGCTTTCACACATCCAGCCGTATTGAGCAGTTAAATGCAGATGAATCCACGGCAACATCATAATTATCCTTTAAATTATGGAAATCCCTGCAAACAATAGGCAATTGCTCCCTGGAGCATCCTTTATGGTGTTATCAACACCTCAGCCTGGTTTATAAACCAGCGTTAATCTGAGCTGTTTAAGCCTTAAACACACACACACACACACACACACACACACACACACACACATAACTGTTGCATGGCAGCAACATCAGGGTGCAGAAATACGTGTTCAAGCTTCATTTGGTGAGCTCTATGTATTTAACGGCTGTCAAAATGAAAGACTTTCCTTTTTCAAACGCAGAAAGCAAATTTGATTTTAAAGTGTTGGTCAAAACAAGAAGAACAGATGTATTTAATAAGTTAGAAAAAAAACAGTAATTCACTCAAATTTGACGATTTTTAGGATTTAGGTTTATTCACAAACGACTAACATAAATAAAATATAAGCTTTAAAGCGGAACGGTCGTTTTTACAATCTGGACCTTATTTCACATTCGTCACAACAACATTTACTCACCCGTTTGACTTTCGTGTGATTTGCAGTTGGTTCGGAGATAATCAGATCCTCCCATATCCATATAACGGCAGCGGGCGGGGCACCGACATGCAGCCGTTACAGACGCTCTTTTCTCTTATGTTTGTTGTGGGGTGGTAGATGCATGTAAATTTATTAAGTCAGCATCACTTAACGCTATTGGGAAGTCTGTAAACCGGCTAGATTGAGCAACTCTCCAGAAACTCTGAAGCGATGATGTCATCACACTGCGCCGTGGCGCACATTCATTCTGTTTGTTTACATGGAAGCAGCGTCTCTGCTCTGCAGTCAGACCACGGCATCTCGATCGGCTTTTTTAGTCAGTCAGAGTTTATTTTCAGCTGGTTGTAACTTTGGTACAATGGTTCCAGTGTGCATATATCCTGGCTGTGAAAGTGAAATGACCAGCTGGACGTCACTGAGCTCACAGGCTCCCACTTCGTGACCGGGATTTATTGAAGCTATGGCTAATAGCGCTCAACATGGACCCCAGCATCAAAGTTCCAACTTTACCACATTTGGATTATCGGGGGTGTAGTGCCCACTTCACATCGGAGGACTTCTTCCCAGTTCAGGAATGAAATGAAGGCCAGAGGATCCAGAGAATGAACCTCAAAAAGAATGCCATTCCAGCGGCTGCAGGAGGAGAGCAGGTCGAGGTAACGTGATGCTAACGCTATTCATTTTTTTCTTTACTAATGTCTAGAGGCTGGGATGTTTACTGTTTAGTTCATTCGAGCAACAACAAAGGATGATACAAGTATATCTGTCAATGACAAGAGTTGTACATAAACAGTAAAATATTCTGTACACTGTTGCTCAAAAGGAGTAGGAACAAGTTTATAACATTCTAGCCAACTCTAGACATTAGTAAAGAAAAAAATGAATATTATTAGCATCACGTTACCTCAACCTGCTCTCCTCCTGCAGCCGCTGGAATGGCATTCTTTTTGAGATTCATTCTCTGGATCTTCTGGCCTTCATTTCATTCCTGAACTGGGAAGAAGTCCTCCGATGTGAAGTGGGCACTACACCCCCGATAATCCAAATGTGGTAAAGTTTGAACTTTGATGCTGGGGTCCGTGTTGAGCGCTATTAGCCATAGTTTCAATAAATCCCGGTCACGAAGTGGGCGCCTGTGAGCTCAGTGACGTCCAGCTGGTCATTTCACTTTCACAGCCAGGATATATGCACACTGGAACCATTGTACCAAAGTTACAACCAGCTGAAAATAAACTCTGACTGACTAAAAAAGCCGATCGAGATGCCGTGGTCTGACTGCAGAGCAGAGACGCTACTTCCGTGTAAACAAACAGAATGAATGTGCGCCACGGTGCAGTGTGATGACATCATCGCTTCAGCGCTCCCGGAGAGTTGCTCAATCTAGCCGGTTTACAGACTTCCCAATAGCGCTAAGTGATGCTGACTTAATAAATTTACATGTATCTACCACCCCACAACAAACATAAGAGAAAAGAGCGTCTGTAACGGCTGCATGTCGGTGCCCCGCCCGCTGCCGTTATATGGATATGGGAGCATCTCATTATCTCCAAACCAACTGCAAATCACACGAAAGTCAAACGGGTGGGTAAATGTTGTTGTGACGAATGTGAAATAAGGTCCAGATTGTAAAAACGACCGTTCTGCTTTAAAGCCTGAGTACATCAAATGGCGTGTAATGTTTTTATTTTTTATTAAATGGTCATTGTTTTGGCACTTCTTGTGTAAATTCCTCATTGAGAGTAAAGAAAATGATAGTATTTTTAAAAAAGTCATAAAATTGGCTGCTGATAGTATCAGTAAAACAGGACAAACAGGTGAATTCTGCCTGAATCTATTATAAAATCTGACCTGATTGTCATGGGAAGATAAACACTATGTGCATGATACCAGACATTTAAATCACGCATTGTACTTTTTGAGGACTGCATTGATGATCATACCAGACAACATTTGGATTTCGCCTCTGAAAATCTCACACTGCCACTCATCTGCACCACTGCGTGTCTGTCTTGAGCTTCCATGTTCTCCCTGTGCCTGAGGTTTTTGCGTCCTCTTACTGTCAGCTGAATCAGATGTGTGCAGATCCGAGTTGTTGATTGACTGGTGGAATGTAAATACTGTAACTTTCCAGTTAATCCGAATCAGCTCCTTGCAACATTAATTTTGATAAAGAGTGTATTGAAGATGGATGAACATTTACACATATTTAAGGTTAAAGCACCAAAGTACCTAGAAACTACTGTGCTTTCTGACAAATACATCCATGGCAAATTTACAGGTAAACATCATATTATCATTATCATGGATTACTGCTCACAGATTCATTTAAATTCTAGATTAGTTGCTCAAGAATTTGAAAGAAATATCTCTTTCCCAGTAAATGTCTTCAGCCTCTCTGTAAATAAGTAGAGTATCGGGTTTTCATCTGCAGAACATGAACAGCTGCAGTCAGACTGAAGATAAACTTTCTCCGTTATTTTACTTTAGGTAGGTGCAGAGTGGGTCTCTGGATCAGAGGGAATATTGATACTGGCCTGGAGGCGTGTAGCACTGTGCACCCTGTGAGCTACTGACAGTTGTAGAGTTGCTGAGCCGCTGTCTCTCTCCGTCCTGCTCATCGGGTCAGCAGTTTGCATCTCCAACACAACACTCCTCTCAACATTGAAGCCCTGTTAATATTTTTCTCGACTCTTGTTTCCTGGAGAAGAAACAACCCATTCATCCTCAACTAAAGCAGTATTCCTAACAACAGCATGAAAGATGTGCAGCCATGAGTCACACTGGGGTTAGACATTATCCTCCCGCGTTTCAGCAATGTCCTTGGAGTGTGTTTCCAGGTCCAACTGAGATACAGTTTGCAATAATTAGCCCTGTAGTCGCACTATTGAAAAAAACAAAAAAACAAACTCAAACTATATGTAGTTACAGACTTTTGATTGCGTTCACAGCACTGCCTGTATTCCCGGTCTTGTATTTTGCGCGGTACAGTACGACACTGTTGATTTAGTGCGGTGTGCTGTTTATAGGTGAGACACTTTCTGTCCTCATGTAGCACCTCACATAAATATCTTCCCTGACAGGCTGCATTTGAATCATTACCACTGCAACAAAAACAGATTTTTGCTTTGATACCGCCCAAAGCAATACGTCTCTTCTACATCCAAAGTTTTCCCAAACTTAAGGCACAATCAGACAGTTACCCAACTGTTAAGCAAGCGTAAAGAAACTCAAAGCCGCAAAGTCAAACAAAGGTAAAAATAATGGATGTTTAGTATAATCTAAGAAGAAAATAAAATAAAATAAAAAACCACAACTAAATGAAGTAATATATGCAACTCAACAAGAACACAATCTAAATAACAGCAAATAGAATTACCTTCTTATTATGTTAGCTACATTAACAATGATAATCAGTTCACAGCTATCTAAATGTGTCACCAAAATAACAGTTTGGACACTTACATGCTACCATTTGCTTCTTTTATTCTCTTGTTCTCTTGTTTGCTTTTGTATGTTAGATGCAGTGAAGCAAAATCTGTAGATGAGATGAAATCTCCCCATGAAGCTGGAAGAGAGAATCTCACCTGATTAAACACAATAGAGCAGCAAATTCATAGAATTCATCAAATTTCTTCCAAAAGGGTTTCCAGAAAGTCTTGTTTGAGCCAATTTACACGACAAAGGAGTTGTGGCGATTGCTGTTAAATCGACGCGTGAAAAACACACACTGGATGAAAACTTCTCGGACATGGGAAGAAGGATTCATTAGGAATGTAATGTGCTTGTGCCATAGCAGCACTTTAAAAAGATTGCACAGACATGGATATGGCGTGTTTTCAAAAAATTCCACCTTAGGAACCGTTCTCGAGCACTGTTTTCTTGTAAACAGACTTTATTATACTACACTGTAAATTCTCTACTGCCATATATGGAATACCGGTGATTCTACAAATTATCACATTATATATTAGCTACAACTGACTTACAGTTAAATACACAGAGAATTCAGAAAAAAAAAAAAAAAAAACTGATTAACTCATACCATCCGTGTATTATTTCCTTGTATGTTCAGCTGGTCAGTCAATTCCAGCCTTGTATCAATCTTCATGCCACCACTTCCTGTTGTAAGCGAGTGTGCTAAATCTCTCCTTTTCTCTATTCTTCAATCCTTCACCTTGTCAATGTCACCCTTTTAGTGTAAATTTTCCTTTCCATTTTCCCTCTGTGCCGGAGCAGCGATTTTCACCTCCACCTCTCTGCCTTTGTCTCCATTATTCTCATCTTCTTGCTTGCATTCAGTAGTGAGGAGAGCTTTTCCTTTTTAATTCCGGCTGAATACTACATACCCCCCATTTCTTGTTAGGGCAGTAAAAATCTGCTGTGCCGTGGAAAAAAGCTTTTGTCTCCTCCTGTTATTGGGAAGTCTTGTCTACAAAATAAGTGCCTCCCCAGCAGCATGGAACAAAGCATCGTATTAGTGTCTCCTCATCCTGCTGCAGGCTAATAGGCAAACACACCACTATGAGCAGAGTCTACGTGGCTGAAATAAGGGGGCATACTGTCAGCTGCAGACGTCTCTCTTCAATTTAAAGCACATTTACTCAGGAATCTTCCGAGCCCTCCCTGCCTCTCTCCCTCCATTCGCCCGCTCCTTTAAATAGACCCATTGTTTCACTCCATTGCAAATGTATCTCTTTGGTTTTTAAAGCCACAGCAGGCTCCTTGCATCAGAATGAAATCACACATGAAACCAGAATCTGTTTCTCATTATCAGACTGGAAGCCAATTTTACTCAGATTGCTGGAATACAATCATGCTCAATCATTTGCCCTTCCATGGGGCTACAGGTAGGTGCTGGTAATTAGCAGGGAAGCCTTCAACATTGTGTCTGTTCTGAGTTTTTTTTTTTTTTTTTTTTTTTTTAATCATTAATGTTCTCAGCGTTTATTCAGAATTCTTAGTTTGGTTTCTTCAATTTAAACATTCAAATTTATCACATGTGAAGAAACCAGCATGAGGTGATTCCTGCTTTCACCTTATTGTGAAAATGCCTTCAGCTTGGTTGGATTTCTGTGTGTAGTCTGCATGTTCTCCCTGGGGAGAATTTTAGTACTGTGGCTTACTTGCCGTTTATAAGTTCGTCATCTGAGAATGACTTTGAGCTTGATAAAGAGGTATAAACGATGGATGGATGCGTGAAGGAACGGTTCTGTTTTCAGTTCGCGTGGTTCATTTGTACTTTGCAATTAAAAGGAGGATCAAATCTATTTCCTCACAACTGGCCAGGCTTTGTGCTGTGCTGTGTCTCTGTGTGCGTACATCAATAAACAACATAAAATCAAACTGATGTACATGATTACTTGTAATCGCACGTATTGGTTATTCTAAGACATTCAACTGTTTTCTTAAACGTGTTTGATCTAGTCAACAGCAGAAATGAACCAGAGATCACACCATGAAATATATTAATAAGTGTATTTTTTTTTATTATTATTATTTTCAGTGTTACAATAAAACCCTGGCTACTCCATAATTATTGCAATCATATATTGTTATCTGTTAGCGGATCCATTTAGTGCACTGATGAACAAAGACTGCTTTGAAAATATCCTTTCTTTCCACTGGCTTTATATTTTTCACTTAAAACAAAAGATTTCTTTGTTTCTGCCACTAATTCTCAGTCTTTTTGTTTCCTTTTATCTCGCATGTCCTCTTCATCCTCGGAGGTTTCTATGTATAGCTCTATAATTGGCCCTCGTGCCGTGAGGGCTTGCAGTAGCTACATGTGATTGCTTCTTTTTGGCCTCGCTTTGACCCATGATCAGGAAGTATTTTTACTGTGTTTATATAGACCAGGCAATTATAACATATGTTAAGGCTGCAGCGGATTTTATTTAGAGCAAGGTCATGAGGGAGAATCTCAACAACACAACACACACCCTTCAAACAGTCGACATGAAGACGAGACACTAAGTGAAGCATTTAGACATTACTCAGTGAACCCTAGAAGAAGGGTTCACAGCTGAACTGAATGAAAACTTCCGCGGTATACAGTAAACATTGCCGCTATAGTAAAACAAACCAGATGTCTGTCTGTCTTTGCAGCTCGTCTTGTGAGGACCAAGTGAATCCAGAAGCAGTCAAAGGCAAATGGTGAGTTTAAATAGAGTTTATTTCAGAGTCCGAGGCAGCGGTATCCAGAGGGAGGATCCTGAGAGAGCCAAAAGTCAAATCCAAAATGTCCAAAAACCAGACAATCTGAAGACGTGTAGGACAAGGGACTGTTCGACACACGGCACGAATACAATCTGGAACACGGAGGAACGACCGGAAGGCCAAGTGCACTGAGACGCAGACCGGACAGGTGAGACAAAATAAAATACAAAGTGAAGCGGGTAAGAGATGCAGACCGAACTAAAACTCAGAAGGGACTCTTTTTCTGCAGCTTTCAGTAAATCTTACAAACATTTTGTAAACAATCTAGTTGAAGGCGGCAAATTGATCAGCTAATTCAATAGTTTGTCAAGTAAAACATGTTTCACCTTTTTATTGCCTGTTTTTTTTTTTTTTTACTGCAGGTGAGAAATGTTGAGCTTCTTGAGAAGTTAAACGTGGAAAAACTCCCCCAAAAAGAAGAATTAAGCATTGAATTGATTTGTTTTTAACATGCAAATTTACCTGCAGGTTGATGAGGAGGCGAGAAACTGATGGAGAAGTCATGTTAAAAGTATGAAATAGCTTAAAAAGAAAACCTGCTAAAGTATCTCAAAAGCCAAAAACGGCTGAAATTGCGAGTGTTGAAAGTGAAAGTGCGACACAGTTCACTGTGAATGTTCTCGCTGTGAGCGAAGTTATTTGCTCCGATCGTGTAAATTAATTATTCAATCAATCAACTCCAGACAAATCTTGATTGGTGGGAAATGAGAAAAACATCACATTTAGTCTTTTATGAGGTCATGAACAGGGGCCAAGGCTAACCTATTAGTCCTGGTTACTTCAGAAGGTCTGTATTAATGAAAAGAAGACCTGGCGACAGGCAGTCACCAAAATGTACATTTGAGCTTACTGAGAAAGACACAGAATTTTGGTTTTTGATTCCAAAAAGAGAGAGAAAAAAAGTAAATGGTGGAGGCTCATGATTAAATTAAATTCGATTCAGGTTATTAGAGAAGTAACTGCAGCACTCACATCGCTTCATTAAAATTCCTCACGGACAGTATTTGAATTTTTCATACATGTTCTCTTTTTAGCAGCAGACCACGAGCAGCTGCCAGGCCACAGATAATCCCTCTCCTCTTTCTCCCTTCGGGCAACAGAGAGCTGGGCGTCTGGACCAGAGGGAGGATTGATAGTGGCCTGAAGGCACGTGTGCTGTGGTTTGGTGTGGTGTAAGCCAACCGTGCACCCTGGTGACTTCTTCCCCTCTCAAAGTAAGAAACACAGTTATAGAATTTTCTCTCGACCTGCTGAAAGATGCTTTCTGGTCCAGTTCTGACTCTCATGTGACCACTGTTGGTGCTGGGCTGGATAAGCACCCTGACTGGTCCGCAGCTATACAGCCTCATACATAACAAAGTGTGTATATGTTCATCTCTTTCTATCAGAGCCACCATTATCCAATCAAAAGCCCATTTGAATGACTTGCAGACAGACAGCAAACAGCATGAAACAATGCGAGAGTGTAGTCACTCATCAAAATGAACAGGAGAACCTCGGCTGCAAGGAAACACTCGTCGTTTTCATACTGATCGTCGCTCATGTGTTTGAGTGGAACATACGAGCCAGCCTTCACTCTCCACGTGCATCAATGAGCCTTAACCAGCCATGACTCCAACACTGTTATTTCCTTCAACCGCTTTCAACAGATACTGCCGACCGGAGGCCGGCCTTTACAGACCTTTACAGACCTCATTTGCTCCGCAGACACTTTGACCACTTATTCAGTCATAACATTCTGGCTCAAATCACACTCGTCCCTTTTCACTACTTCTAACAGACATTAGCACAATACATCCAAAAACTCTCACTGAAGGCATTTGTTGTTGCAAATAATACATTATATAGTCAGACACCGGCACTCAGTCGTTTATCACTGCTGGAAACATGAAAGCATATCCTCTATTAGTGTACTGTCAAGTGTTACTCCGTAAATGGTTCAGAAATATTGGGATGTTAAAAACCCAGTAGGCGTCTCTGTGTAGCCACATAATGTTAATATTGTCAACTGAGTGGCCCCTCCGCCTGCAGGACTGGGGTCTTGTGGCAGACAACAACCTTGTATCTGGATTTGTACGTGGCATTGAATTTATATATGGAACGAAATATGGATTTACTGAACTGTGATTCTAGGAGAGACCACAGTGCCTGATCCATACTGGTTCTCTTTCCTTTCTTTTTTTCTTTTTTTGATAAATTTGGTGCAATCAGCCAGTGTCAGTAGAGTCTCCATGATCATCAGCGTCTTAGAAACTACAGAAGACCTTCAATGAGAAATTTTTTCCATGAGGAGACATTTTTTAATATAAAAGACATAATATATGTTTTCATGAAGTAGCCATAGCATTTGATTGTTTGTTTTATTTCCTTATAATACAGTATTGTACAATAACAAAGTCACATTTTCAAATTTTGATTATTGCTCCGTGAACAGTTAGTACAAATCTAGCATATTTCAAATTCATCTTATAGTTTTAATGCTGTTTATGTATTTTTTAAGAGGTATCTAACATCTGGCAGTGACATAAACATTCATTTGTTTATTGTTTGTATATTTTTCATTGAAACTGTGAGCATTTCTCATTGTATAATTTTCTGCAATTAATCAAAATTGTCAATAATTTAAATACAGGCGAACACACTGAAGTCTGAAGTTTAACATAACATTGTGTTAAACGTGTAAAGTGAAGCTGTCGTCAGCCAGTAGAGCAGCTAACTGCTGCTCTTACGCATTAACTTCATGACCAACTGCAGCACTGTAAAAGTGGTCGGTATTAATCCCGATGCCTCACGTGGTTATTGTGAGGCTCAAAGCAAACCACTTTTCTTTTATTCACACTTAGTCAGGGGTCCTTTGATTTTTTTTTTTTTTTTTTCCTCCATAGATTTTCTGAAAGCACCTCACGGCTCTCTCGTCATCACATCGGTTTTGCCGCCGCTGCTGTTGTCCACATTAAAGGAGCGGAAAGGTCGCGGCTGCGGTGCCCCACCGAAACGCCGTGTGTGGGAGCCGCGGCCCGATCACATTTTCTCTCTGCTGGCCTCTTTTCACACAATAACCACGCAGAGCTGCCCTCGCGAACGTGGAAATGTCACAGAGCCTCCGCCACATGTGTGGGTGAGCTGGGGGCAGCATGTGTGTGAAAAGATGTGTGAAGAAGTCCCGAGAGACAGTTTGTCAAATGATTTAGTAACTCGGAGAACAGCAGCGAGGAGGAGCGGGAGTGAAGGCACAGGAAGGTGGTCTGGTGGGGGGAAGTCGATGCTGTTTACCTGCATTTCTAAAACCCTTTACTTAGTCAAACACAAAGCCCACATGACAAATTTTTAGCCCTCCCAAATGTCATCCTTGTAATTTAACTAATTAAAATCAAACTTGTATTGAACCTGCACTTTCTGTCCCGCTGCTTCATCTCCTCTTTACGCAGCAGCACAATGCGCCGCAGCTCGATTTCATCAGAAAGGACTATTATTAAGACAGGAAGTCAGACAAAGCCCGGCTGAAATCAATGGCAGCCTAAATAGACGAGCAGTGACGCAGGCAGGCAGACGCCAGGTGAAGTCAGGAAGTCGGCGCTAATGTAAGAAAACAAGCAGTTTGGCCGACAATCGGAATCTTTATGAGTCCGTTGGGAGCTGACACTCAGCATTTTGTTGTCATATTTAATTTTTCATCACAGAAGAGACATTACTCCTTTCACCATTTCAATGCAGAGGTTTTAAACTTCATTTTTTACTATTGAGGAGGCCTACAGTATTTTTTTCTATAACACAATATGCCATACAGCCTACAAAAAGTTCTTCTGAATGTGTTTGTTGAGAGAAAGATGTTAGATTATGATTTAACAATTTTTTTTTCAATCCATGCAGAGGAAGCATCCTCTGGATACAAATCAAACTATCTTTGATTAAACTTTGGGGATCGGCTCAGTTTCTCAGGGCCTGCAGGCTGAGTCTCCTCCTTTTCAGAAATTAAGATTCTCCCTAATGTCATGTCAGTATTTCTCTGGAGTGTACTCCCAGCATGTCGAGCTGCCCTGTCCATCTTCCTTCACAGTTTTCTTTGAGTTAGGCTCAAGAGCAGCGAAGCATCAGATTTACTGCAAGTTTCTACACATAAATCGGAGGAAATGTGATATTTGTGAACACACAGTGGGGCGCACTCAGAATCGGGCTGACAGATGGGAAAACCATCTGAAACGACACTTCACTTTTTATTTGCCTGAATATCTAAGTTGGATATGTCCACCACAGGAAATACTGGGAGAATCTTCTGATGATAGATTAATGTAATGTACTCCCTTGGCAGGTCTTCAAATCCTTTTGAAATTGGTTTGTGACCACCTTACTGTTTTTTATTTATTTATTTAAATTCAGATTTATAAGTAGGAAAATTTCAATATCTTTGACATTTAATCAGGAAGCCACACAGCTATCCTTTCAGAGGTTAAACGTTTAACGTGGGTTAGGATGAAGGATGAAGAGCACTCTTGCCTTTATCAAGACTGAACTTGAACATGTGTGTGAATGGATGACTGTAAGATATCAAAATGACTCTCCAGCTTGTTTTTTCTTCACATCTTTCTGCCCGGTGGTAAAACTTGCATTGTGAAGCCAAAGTAAAACAGAGAAAATACATCTCCTCTTTTTCAACACTGCTTTAGACCTGGGAACCATCTCGCCAGCCACCTTCCTTGATAAACGATCTTGAGGAAAGCCTTTGGAGCAGAGCAGCTTCAGGTGTCCTCTGGATGCCACGAGCTGGCGTGATTTAAATCTGAACTTTAGTTTTCCACTTTTCTCTCTTTTTTTTCCCCCCCACTCAGCTAGGCCTCTGTTTAAAGGTGTTTACATGAAATCTGACTGTAAATCAAGACGGCTGAAGTTTCTAAAATCTCTGACAATTGATCAACGGCAGTGTGACACGTTGCTGAAGGGCACCTGGAAGATACGGGCTCCCTCTGATCATTCGCCTCTCAAAACAGGTGATAAAACTACACTGCCAGACAAGAGCTATCAATTTGTTTTTCTGCCGTAAGACACCATAAACAGGAGCACATTATGGCAAATCACCTCCCGCGTTATTTAAGCAACATAAATCTTTGTCTTTCATGATATTCTGAAGGTGAACATAATAAACAAGGAGGGACATATTTCTCCTCATAAACAGTATCATTTTCTCTCCGCCGCCGTCTATTCGGGCAGGAGAGCCACAGTTCACCGAGCACACACCCTAAGATAACGACTGAATCCAGACTCCTTTCATCCAGTCACCTTAGAGACTTCAGCTTTAAAAAAAAAAAAAGGCTTGTTGTCTTGGTGTAAACATAATATTTTACTGTTTGACAATGTCCTGCTGCTAAAACTACCATGAAAAAAAAAAAAACAGAAAAAAAAAGCAACATTGAAAACACTTTTTGTATCCATGATCAAAGAAAGGAAAAGTTAAAGTTCATACATTTGACTTCAGGAATATTACAGGTGTGTTTGTTTTTCTGGGTTTTCCAGTTTCTTTCCACAATTCACACAAATCTGACGTGTCAAGCGTGCGATTCAATCCGGCCCACGAGACACATTTTCACTAAAAGCAGCAGCTGTTCCTAATTTGTCCAGTGGCAGTCTCTGTTTCAGCCAGAGCAGAAATCCAGAAATGAAACAACGGCCTGTGCGAAGAGATTAGAGAAAGCATCAGAGCATTAAAGCCATACCATGAGCATGATTTTGAGAAAACATGCTAAAGGCTGCAGATCTCATGAGCTCTGAGAAACGACAGATTAGTCAGTAGGCAGGGTTGTGCTTTAGGGTTTTCTTTATAGTTTCAGAAAAGCCAATGTGTTTATCATAGTTTTTTTTTAAGTGCATTTATCATGGCCATTTTCATGATAGGCTCATATTGTTCATTTTTTGTACTGAAAAGGAGGAAAAACTTTGGCGTTAATTCATGTATTCGGTGTGTCTTCATGCTAGCTTGAACAAATAAATGACAACAATGGAAACGGTTTCTGGAAACGTGTCGAGAAGAACCTGCCTTTATCCCTGTGGCAGCAGGGATGGACCCACCCGTTTATTTCTTTTTGGTGACCTAACTGATCCGTTTCATCAAGCAAACTGGTTCCTGGCTCCATTTTTTTTTTTTTTAATCCAAACCACAAAATAGAGCTCTTAACATTTTTATGAAGATGTGTATGACTCTGAATCCCATCAACAGGGCAAGAGTTTGTGCATAGTTGTGGAATAGTTTTGTTTTTGTTCATGTTCTTTTCAGGATAACCTCACAGGTTAACTTTCAGTAATCATCACTTGTGTACCAGGATTGCTGACATTTGCCAAAACACGTTGGATTGTGGGACCAGGAGTGCCCACCTCTGCAGGAGACAATTGGTGTTGTTTGATGAAATTGTCTTTTTTTTAATAAAAATAAATAAATAAATAAATAAATAAACATAATCTCATCAAGGTTCCATTCATTCATCTAGTTTTCCCTGTGATCAGGAGCAACAGACCTCAGTGGCGCCAAAGAGGAGGAAGAAATGACTGCGAGATGCTATTTTTAATTCATTCTATCTCCTTAGGGAGAAATAACTATCCATCAGCACAAAAGCTGATGAGGGTACGTTGCTGCAGCTCAACACATTTGTTGCAATTTGCTGCTCTTTGACAGTTTTTAAATGAGTCTTTGAGCACGAAAATTGCAGCCATTAGCTCTTGACTGTTGATGGAGTGGCATTAGCTCCTGTCTGAGAAGTGGCTGGTAGCCTGGAAGACGATGCAGAGAGACGTCAGAGGATGTTTTTTTCAAGGCTTCTACATATCTCTGATGTGCTCAAAGGTAAAACTGAAACTAAGCTTCAAGTATTCAAAATTGGGACATAAGATGCTTTATGTGACACATCAGCATACTGTATGTTCTGTTTGTATTGGAAACTCAAGGTGCTCACAGGAAAGTTGAATTTCTTTGAACTAAAGATCCAGAGCCTTCTTCCCTTGGACCATTATCAGAGTTTGATTGTTTGTTTCTTTTTATTTATTTTTTTTTTTAACTGGCAGACAAGAAGTGACAAGAAGATTTTAAATAAAACGTCTGCACATCAATAGGTCCTATTCTACTGTATCTCTAAACTTTTTGCAAACAATTGGCCAACAAAGTTAGAATGAATGTTTGCGTCGCAGACTGCAGTCGGTTGTTTTTCCTGTCAAAATGAAGATCTCAACAATCTGGATCCCTTAAAAAAAAAAAAAAAAAAAAAAAAATCAGCCCTCAACCTGTGCTGTTATTGCTGTCTGCATTTTAAATCCATTACTGCATCTCCTTCTTCACATATTTTGCTCTGAAGCCAGTCTGAAATGCTGAAATTACGCTTTGTCATGTTGAGTCACACTAAAAGCTTTTCCCTACTGGGTCCATCTAATCACAGAAGATATAATGACTTGTCAAATCATTACGGAAGCAGGATGACGCTCAAGAAACATGGTGGCGAGCGATGGTACCTGAGGCTCGTGATACATTTATGACTTCATTCTATTTTATAATACAACGCTTTCTGTTAGGAATAGATTTGGTTGATGTTGGTAAATGATATTCATGATACTTTCATTGGTAATATATCTTAATATTTGAAAAAAATATCCCATTATCAGTTCTCATAAATACTGAAAAACACTCAAAATCAGTGAATCTTTCTTTGCATCATTCAGTGCAAAATATGAAATATGTGAATTTAGGAAAGCTGAACACCATAAAACAACAGCAGAAAAGCTTTTCAGCCTTCTGTCTTTGGATCCTGTTTCTTTTTTCACTGACAAAATTTGATGCAGCTGAGAAAAACTGTTTACTTCCACAGGTGTGCACGGAGCCAGGAGATATTTGTTTTTCCACTCACTTCTTGGGTTGGGTGGTTCAAGGCCATCGATCTATATACAACTCAGCATGCTTTTAAATTAATTACATCGTACATGTCTTAAGTTAGAGAAGCTTTAACGAGTGTACACATGGAAATATTTGTCTTCCTATGTATTAAAGACTGATTCTGATTGCACAACCCGCTGTGTGTGTATCAGGTCAACCTCCAGCTTTTTCTCCATCATACATATTCAGCAGTGACTGCCCGCTCGCACAACTTTGTGTCCATGTCCTCTTTTCTTGTGGCTTTATTTCTGAGGCTCATCCTGTCCGCTTGTTTTCAAAGCACATATACTGCTTCTTGTCTGGTCACTGTGTCAAAACGGCACTTTTTGTACTTTGGATGGAGGATTGCTGCCAAGTAGTACAGTGAGTCAGAGCATATCCGTCCTGTCGGATGCTCAAATGGAGAAACTAGTCTGCTCATATTTTCAGTGGGACTCCTCTGTTTAGTGCTCAGAGAGGCGGGAAGCTGATGCTCTGCCCCATAAACACCAAGTGCACTCTTTTGCTCCAGCAGACTTTTCATCATATACAGAATGTGTTCTCAGCGGAGAAAAAGCTCGTGGAGATTGCCAAAAATGTCCTTACAACTTCCCTGCCTGTAGTAATACAGAGCTGCTGCACTGAAAGTCTCCATTCTTCACTGCCAGCAGTAATATTTTACTTGTAACATCATGCTCACCCGTTGCTTAATGCATGTTTCGTGCTATATCACAAAGCACGACATGCACATTCTCTTTCGGTATTTCCATCATGCCATCAAACATCCCTTTATGGGAAGCCGAAAATTCTTGAGCATGCAACACATCCCTTTTCAATTCAAAGTTCTCATCAACCCATTAAGCTGCAAGTCTTAACAAACTCACCTGGTTTGCATTCAAATGCCAAACATCAGACTTGAAACTGCTGTCCAGTCATCTGTGGATATTTTACAAAGTGGTGCAAAGCATCGAGAGCGACATCATGAAGACTGTGGCAGCTTGAAGGGGTATAGAGGGAGTCTGCGGTCGGAGACTGGCCAGTGGCCATTAACTTCCCTGCTGTGCTGTATTTGACAAATTTCATGGTTTAGTTGAGGATGTTTAATCAAGCTCCAACCCGCCACTGCCTTGATTTGTGTTTCTGTCCACTTGTAAACAAATAAGCGATTAAATTAGTGGCATTGAAAGACTTGACGTGACTCTCTCCTTGCATTTTTACATTGATCTTGCAAATGGTGCATTAAACAGTTGGAATGTCCTTGTTTTTGATATGATATCCATATCGATATGATGGCTGGTATATGTACCCAAAGAGTGGTTGTTTTTTTTTTAGCAGTTTGGCAAATATATGGTTTCAGGACCCAACTGTGACAGAAGCTTTTTCATTATTTTGTTTGCGACTCTGTTTCTTGTCTTCATGTTTACACATTCTAAGTGTTTGCAAGTAAATTAACTGTAAGATAAGTAATTACCAGACGGCTCTTATAAAGAGAAGTCTGTTAATGCACCGCAGCAGGTTAATACTGATGGAACTCGCAGTGGGACATCTTTCATTTGAGGAGGACAGAGTTAGTTAAAAATTAATGAGGTGCTCTCCCTCTAGTAAAAAGGACTTTAATGTGCGACTGATAACAAATAATGGAAAAGTGATTCATCACTAAAGATATATAGATTAAGAAACAAAGTGGAATTAAAAAAATAAGAGCAGCAAATGTTTGCTTGGATTCAAGGAGGAATGGAGGATTGATGACTGGCTAGTTTATCTACCTTGGCATACACACCAACAACTCACACGCGTTCATTTTTTTGTTTGGATTGATATGATGAAATCATATCAGAGGGGATTTGTTAGATAAAGACTTTTATTGCCACTATTGCCAGGATGAAGTGAAGGAACAGTTGGATTCACTGCATTTCAGTCCGTTGTGATGTTTGTCCCTAGGACAAGTGCAGAAGATGTTCTCCTAAAATGTAAACGTACCAACATTTTCCGGAGACACCAACACTCAAACACTGGTGTCTCGAACATCCTTGATACTGATATCAGCTCAGAGCTGCTTCATCAGAGAGAAATGGTAAATGGACTACACTTATATAGTGCTTTTTACCCTGCACTGACAGGGCCCAAAGCACTTCACACTGTATTATCACATTCACCCATTCACACTCACATTCACACACCAGTCGAGGCGGCTGCCACGCAAGGCGCTCAGTCCATCCACTGGGGGGCGATGTAGGGTTCAGTGTCTTGCCCAAGGACACTTCGACATGCAGACAGGGGGAGACAGGAATCGAACTAACAACCTTCTGATTGAGATACGACTGCTCTCCCCACTGAACCACAGCCGGGAGAGAAAGGAAGGTATTAATGTACGATTCAGTATTATTGGAACATAGAATGTTTCCCTGCACTGGATTAGCAGCAAGCATGGCTAAAATTGTGGATATTTAGGGATGTTGGCGCCCCCAGAAGGGAGACATTATAACCGCAGTTGTAAATAAGTGTGAAATCTGTGCTGAATGGAATTAAGGAGCAACACAAAAGTGTTCTCCAGTAACATCAACAACGTACTTGTGGACAATACTCTCCAAAGTTCTGCTTAGAATCAGATCTGCAGTTTGTCAACCCGCAGGACAAACCCCGTTTGAACCAGAGACCAGCACACCATCTCCAGGACCAGGAGGTTGGTCCTGATCGCACTGAACACCTGAAGGAGGATGCAAATCTAGGATTCATGGACCTACCAGATCCAAGAGGGGGTGGACAAAGAAACGTTGGGACGAACCGTTCCAACGAACCATTCCAAGTGACAGCCTGGATGACCCATGCTGTCGGTTGAAGGAGAAAGGACCCAAGGGGTCACATCTCCCACAAATGCCTCTCTAGGTTGAAGAGCTTCAATCCTGGAGGAGAGGACACACCGGCCTCCCAACCTGAAGAGAGCACGGTACACCAGGACAAATACAGGACTGTGGGAAGTGAGTTGTCCACTGAGGCGGTTGAGTATCAACACTCATCACAATATTTTGTTTTAAACTGTTGCAGGTCTAAACATTGATTGGTTGATTTATTTACGTACTGGGAGACATGCTTGCAGATCATGTTAATTTTGTTGGCCTGAAATTTGTTTTAGGCCAAGAGGGGAATTTGTGGGAATTAATTTTATTTCTAATATTCTTATTCTAATGCTTGCCTGCTTACATATGATATCTGAGGGTAAAAGTGCTATAATATGAATGCAATAAGCTTGCTTGTGCAGGTTTTGATAAACTAATTATGACCATGAGAAAAGCACACAAAGTCCCGCAAGGGTTCTTGCTTGGACTCTTTGCAGATAACATCCAGGGGATCGCAGGACGGAAAGCTGGAGACTGACTGGCCCACGAGCCTGGGAGTGAGGATGGCATGACGGAGCGGACTATGGAAAACTACAGAGAACTGTAGCTTGAGAATCCCGCCTGCGAGCGAGGGATCTTAAATACACACACAGAGATTAGACATCGCCTTTTGCCTGCTGCATGCTACTTACGGGTAGACCAGGGACTCAAGGACCAGAATTCTGTGTCAGGGAAACAATATCGTACTGTAAAAAAATTCACACACTAAAAAGCCAGAAGTCGTAAGGTCGTTATTGTACACCTTGATTTTGGGATCCAAAAAAGGCTCTGTGGGATCGAGGTGTGATTGGAAAACCAATAGTTGCAATTCAGGGTTTTTTTTTTTTTTTTGTCTACCCTGGGGACATTCATATTTATCCAAACATAAAATACAAGTCTTACTAATGTTCCTCAGTACATCCAGACAGGCTGTTGTGAAATTGTGGAGGAAGAGCAGCAGCATGGTAAGTCAGCCAATCAGTCCCACAACAACAATCACTGTTCATCCGGGTAACTGCCTCTAACAACTACCATCACACAACCAACTGCAAACCCTTTTTTTCCCCTCCCTCTTTGCAAAGATGATTTCTCTTATCGTCCCACACATGAAACCCCGCAGCACAACAACATCATAAAATCCGGCCTCCGGAGGATGTCAGAGGGCAGTTTTGGGGAAACGCAGGAAATGTGCAAACTGAAGTGGAAGCGGGCGACAGGCGTGGAGGTAAAATGGATTCATCTGTGAAAAGTGAATGACAGCGCTCTTATGAAAGAAATCCAGGAGCGCTCTGAACATCAGCGAACATTTCAGTTGGTAAATTTTCTCAAAATGTGTCTTTGGCCGGGACTCATCGCAGCTGGAAGCAGCATCAGAAACCTGCATTATGCTGTTGATTTGTTGAGTCTAGTCTGTGTGGAGACAGGATGTCCACTGAGATGGTAATGCACTGGCTACTGAATCGATGCTCCTTTATAGACACTAACAACCTCCTGCAGCGCTCATGTCTGCAGCAGACACTGCTGCTTCAGGTTTTTGTCTCACACGACAAAAGCAGAGTTGAAATAGTAAAAAGGATTTTTTTTTTTTTTTTTTTTCCGGAAAGCACACAGAAGAGGGAGGAAGGCATTGGTTACAGACTGTAGGATATATGGAACCAGAGATAGTGGATACAGTCATGAGAAACACTGCACTTTTTGAATAATAATTCATTCACCGTCTTTTTTTCATGATGAACAAACGAACGAACGAACGAATGTAATTTTTGCATTATTTCAATATATAAATAAAACTTTCATACTTTCATATCCCAAGTTCAATTTGAAATCTGAGATATACTTATATTCATCTTCCAATTATTAACACTGCAATTAAATCAAAAAGAAAGAGGGATTTTCTTTTTTTCTCACAGCTAAAATGAAGTCATGTTATTTTATTTCAACCCACATACACTCAGGCATGAATATCTACATAAATGTACAATTTGTGTGAATACATAGGCGTCAAAATAAACCCTAACCCCTCTAAGAGGTTTCAGGTTAAAAAAAAAACCTAACAACTAATGGCTTATGCAGGGTAAAAATGCAAATGAGTGAAAATTAGATAAATGTATATGCATTAAAAGAGGCCCCCACTGTCCACATAGTGTCTTTTATAGAGTAAGAGAGGAAACCAGAACATAACTCTTTCTAAAAGGCAGATTGTTGAAGTGCTTTGATTGTCTGGAACTCTTTGTCAGAGGGTAACAGTTCAAACAGGAAGCCAGGGGGATGAGAGTCTAGTCTCGAGAACCCTGAGCCGATCGGCTGTCAGTGTGGACTGTGTGGTGCTTCCGTTGGCGGCGGATCCTCTGTCGAGTCTTCCTGACCAGTTAGGGGTTGTTGATCCACGTTAGCTGGTTTGTCAGACTGACCATATCAAAGCTGATTTGATGGAACATGCTTTTGGTAAAGAGTTGCTCTGTGATTATCACAGGTCACGGCTGAAAGCCGGAGCTGAAATTACCGCTGTCACTTGTCAGAGTCGCAGAGCAAAACGCAGGCGAAGCTAAAGCAAGACATTTCGCTGGTGCTCTCAGGAGAGCAGAAGATAATGCTGTGAATGTCTGGATCTGTCAACTCGACTTGGGTAAGACAATGAGTGCGGAGTTGCTTCTGGTGGAGGGCAGACTCCTTGCAAAGCTCTCCATCGGTGAGTCTGTAAAGCTCCGTCTGATCCGCAGACTGGTGAAAAGGATAAACTTCCTTCACCATTTAACATGCAGAGTGTGTTGAATTTGCTGGAGACCCTAAGCTTTCTGCCTGCAAATCAACAGCCAAATCTCAATACAATCTCAAGAAATGTCATGGTTGATGGATGTAGTTTTGTAGACCTTTTATCTTACTTGGTCCAAATTAATGTAACAGGCCAGGAGGGTTAAGGGTCGTAGTTACTCCTATCATGTTGGAATTATATTGCTTTAGTCTTTCTTTATGAAAAATAATGTAAAAATTAAATTCAATAGGGTAGTGGATTTCAAATACCAAATATTTCAAAATATTAAATTGTGAATAAGAGAACAGCGTTGTAGTTTGTAATATTCTTCTAATAAATGTAACACAGGAAACTTGAATTTCAACAAGTGGTGCTGCTTGTTAGCTACTACCTTCCGTGAGACTCCAATTTACTTCTTTAACATTTGTGGAAAAGTGGAAACCAATCCAAGTGTTAAACATGAATTTTAAATTTCTTCTATCTTACCTACTAACTGGAATGAATGAACTCTGGGCTTCTACACTTCTCCTGATTCACAGGCAGGAAACAGGATCAAACCGCTGTCAAACAGAAGTTACAAATGCTACAAAATCACTGTACTTTCAGTTTTGAAATAAAATCATTTAGACCAAATACTGGAACACAGATACCTGTTTTCCCAGTGGAAGTTGGGTCTCGACAGCTTTTCTACTATATGTTTAATTTCTATCCTACATGTTCACAGCATAATCAAAACTAAAGTTTCAGTTCAAACCTGCAGCAATTTGTTTTCTCAAAGATGCACAAAGCATCTAAAAAAAGAGAAAAATACAAAAGTGTTAAAGAATCTGCTGTGCTCCTCCTCTCTGACGATAGTGATGTACCGACTGCAGAACATTTTGGGTACTGAGCTCATGTTGTCTAAAGATTCTGCAGTCCTTTTCACTTATCATCAGCCTGTTATGTGAGGAAGTGCACTTAGTCCATTTACATACTGCACATCAGTGCGGATGCACCGCAAGCAGCCGGAGAGACTGACAGGTCCTCCTGTGTGCCAGAGGACCTCAGGAGAGAATAAAAACCGATAGGTGGAGAGGCTGTGAGTGCTTACAGGAAATGGACGTCGGTGGAGAAAGAACACTGATTTCCATGGGAATACTTTAGATCCACATCTGAGCTTTGAGGCTGCAGCTGAGTGCTGCTCTGATGAAAAAAAAAAAAAAGTGGGGAGACAGAGGAGCGTCTCAGCTGCTGTTTAACAGCAAAGTTTAAAGGGAGTTATTTATCAACTTTTTCATTAGTCTTTCACTAGTATGTGCGACTTTGTAGACGACTGGACCAGGACGTTCCCAGCGTCCACCAAGAGTTAGTGGGATCGACTTCAGATCCCCTCCACAACAGATTCAGGCTGTGTGGAAGATGAATGAATAGATGGACAGGATGGGCAGTGGAATCTGTTGTTTGACTGCTGAATTAAAGCTTGTACGTTACGTACATTACATTTGTACATTATGTTTTAACCTTGTTATATAGTTATGTACTCACCAAAAACACCCCCAAAGCGTTTTTTCCTTTGTGCCTGCGTCTTTAAGCTTTCCTCGTGTTTGTGCTGCTCAGAGAGGCAGCCCCTCCCGCACCCGTGAAAACGGTCTGTTTCCCACGTTGACGTCACACTGTGAAGACGGCTCCCCTGAGCCCCCCTCCCGCAGGCCCTCAGCAATCAACGTTGCTGCTTTTTGTAACTCCGATTTCAAGGATAAACTTTAACCATCGTCTGAAAGCAACAGTCAAGCAAGAGCAAGAGTCTGAAGGGTCTGCGCTTGGTGAGTTTCTAACAGGAAAAGATGTTTTCGTGTGTCTTTGCCTGTAGAGAAGCTAGAGCTAAAGAGCTAAAGCTAGCCAGCGTATTTGTTTTGAAGCGCTGATTGGTTGAAGTACGCTGTCAGTCAAAGTCCACAGGGGGAGAGGCGGGATTTTCAGTGAAACAGAGCGTTTTCTCTTCCGGGTTTCAGAATTAGCCCCAGAAAATCTTTTACTTCACACAAAATGACTTTTCCTTAGCGCCAAAAACAAACTATTACCATGTTAATGCCATTTCTAGGGTTTGGACTAGCTAAAAAAGCATGATACAGCCCCTTTAAAATAAACTTTTTTTTAGTTTTGTTACAATAGAAGCACAAAATAATAAAACTAATTCAGATTTTTGATACATAAGTGAGATAATTGTTGCGATTACAAATGTTAGTTTTGACAGTAAAAACAGTGAAATTAGTTCACTGGTTTAATGGAAGCAAGAATAAACTCTGGGAAGAATCATTTATTTGCTTTAATTTCTCTTCCTCAACTCTGCTAATCTGATCTTTTTATAGTCATACAGGTTTTTAATTCATTAGCTGAGCGGTCAGGCAGATTAAATTCACCTGAAGTTACTTTCCATAGTTAAAAGAAGATGCTCCATTTCAGATGTTTACACTTTTTGAAAGTGCCCTCCAGCCACGTTGCCTACGACCCCCCCACCCCACCGTGATCCACTGTCAAACCTCCATCTTCGCACAGACTTACACATTCTGTTTAAAAAACATTCATTTACCTACTCTGTGTCTGTATCAGCTTTGGGGTCTAAATTTCATGATCCCAACACCTACCTCAAATTACACAGGTTAAAATATTTTTCAAATGGAAATCTACACATTCACTTTAGTTATACGACGATATTTGGCACACGTGTGCTGTGTCTTCTGTTTCCCAACATTGTTGTTAATGTAAAAATGGCAACAAGAAATAATATCTTATTAATAGAACAGACTGTTTTTGTTGTGTTTTGATCTTGTTTTGACCATTCAGCTGAACTGACAGGCTTACCATTGGCTTGTTTGGCAATACTGTCTGCACCACTTCCCCTTGGAAATGCTCATGCTCAGAAAACTCCCTGAAAAGAAATGAAGTGCACCGGATCGCACTTTCCATTCGGAATAAACACTTCAGAATCAATATCTATTCATCATTTTGACCAATATTTCTTATTGCCAAGCCCAAATAAAGAGGGATTTCATTTGTGTTTACAGGATTACTCCACGCTACATACAGTACATGCCCGGCGTTGCCCCTCAGAACATTTGATTAAGAGCTGCTGCCTGGCTGTGTGCGCCCGCCGTAACTCCATTTACCTTCTCAATGTGGGCTAAGCTGCGCATTAGTTTTGCCGTACGGGGAATATGCATTGATTTGTGATAAGCGGAGCGCCGTGTGATGGTATCATTCTGTCTCCCGCTGGTTGCAGTTTCAGCGGAGCAGATGGAGTGGGAGGAGGGGGGAGTCGGGCGCCACAAACATTCATATCCGTGATTACATTGAATGAAATAGAAAACAGAGGTGAGCAATCTGTGTGCGAATCAATCACTTCTGCCGTCGCCACTTGAATTTGGGTTTTCATTATTGAGCATCATTGAGTCGTTTCTCTGTGGAGAGCCCGTCGCAGCGTGGCAAGCCGCTCTCCAATCACAGTGTGCTCCCCAAACCCCGGCCGAGTCAATATTGCATTTAAAGTGTGAGTGAACATATGGGCGGCTGCCAGCGATGAAAGTTTTGCTCGAGTGGCTGCGACTCTCTCTCATCGTCCCTTCATCTATTTATCTCAGCACGCATCATTACTTTTCCAAGACAGTTTTTTTTTTTTTTTTTTTTTTTTTGTTGAGTTACAGCTTCAACATCTGTCATGTAGAAAAACTCACTCTGTCTGAATTTGAGTGAGATTTCATTAAATCTTCGGCACAGAGGTCTTCATTCATTAATTCACATTTATTCTGTGACTCTTGGTGATGGCTGGAGGACAGTATCATCCACAAAAAGCAGAGGTGCCCCCCCTCTGGGCCCCGACCCTCCTGGCCCCCGCTGCACCTCGACACACACAGAACCGAAGGAAATCATATTCATCTTCCTAGAGGGAGGTGAGAAGTGTAATAATTGGCACACACTCTCTGGCCCCTCTTATTAAAAATGGGACCATCAGCCCGGTCCGCCAGCACCTGGGGAACCACGTTAACACAAACTCAGCAGTATGCTAGCACAGTACCCAAAGTATTCTCACTAAATCAGATGTAGAACACTTTGTTGCTATAAACATTGCTGGAAATCAACTGGTTGCATTGTCATGGTCATAATTTCTCAACCATCTGAGGGAAACACGTTTAGATTGCTGCTGATTCGAAGAGATTTTAGATTCTTTTCTATGTAAGCATTTTGTTATTATACATAAACAAATTAAAATGCTGGGTTGATTAATGCTAGTCATCCTTCTGCGTCCTCTTCTTCACGTTGCTCCTTCATGATTGTTTCTCTCCGTCATGGGCAGAAGCAGGTGTTTTCAAGGTCAATGCAGAGGGAGACATCCCTGCCTGCAAATTTAATTCGGAGATCAATTTGAGATCGGTTAACACGCAAAGAGCAGGTTTTAGTCAGCGGCTGTGGCAGTTTGTCTGAATAATTAAATCTGCCTGTCATTTTAACTGCTTCCCTGCCTCCTCATTCAGGGCACACACACATACACACACACACACACACACACACGCACCTGCTTGCCTCCTCCTGTATCCTCCCTCACTTGGCTGAGTCCCGGCGAGCGGCGCACTCAGGCTTGTAAAGCAAATAGCTTCTGCTCCCATCTACAGTAAATGTTTTCTGGCTGCCGGCAAGGGAAGAAAGGGGAGGATTTAAATATTTATCACCTGTAATGATCGTCACAGCCGCCCTGCCACCTGCTGTTTAGGTCACACAAACATACGCAAACAGATATTGAAGAGGCAATGGAAGTGGCAATGCATATTTATCAACCTGTGTTTCACCTTGGCCGACGTAAAAAAAAAACAGCAACATGCTTCATCCTCAGTGTGTTGATACGTACACACTCGCCCTGGTGCCATTGCCTCCCACTGGGATTTACATATAAATCCAGTTACTGTGGCTTTTACTGTTGATTTCCAGGAATTCAAAGGAAAGCTTTATCAAATCTAATTATTTTTTCTCTTCCCCTACTCTTTGTGGTATTTTCGCTTCTGCTGTGAGCCATCACAGTGATGTTACATGCCTTTAGTCTTTTTCGCAGCCGTCAGTGAGGATGGAGCTCCTCCTCGGCTCTTTCGGGCAGCGTTTTGCAACTGTGGCTCCAAGTTCTCACTGTTCGGCTGCCTTGATGGGGAAATCCACAAAAGCAAATGAATGAAAAATTATCATTTTCAATGTGAAAATAGTTGCTCAGTGGCAAAACCCACAGTTTGTTCACTTCTTAGGATGTCTGTCAGTTGTTTGTCATGGATTTCCATTGAAATTAATTCTGTTTTATTTACAGAGCGCCAAATGCAACACAGTCATCCAACTTTACTAACATTGTCAGAGTATTCAGATCCTGACTTGACGATGTCGGAAGTGTTGTGCCCTGTGAGTGGGTTGAATGTCTGATTTCTGTCCTTGAGCTCTGCCCGTGGGCTGCAGCGACAGTGGCCCAGTATACATGGGTGTTTTTTCAATCCGATTGTAAACAATGTATTAAACGCGTGTGTATACATGGACGACATACAAAGCGATCCACGATGAATCCTGGTTTACAAGGACCCTGGGTGAAGCAGGTTATACAGCGTCCTGTGACATGCGCAGAAAGTCTCTTGAGGAACTTTGAGGTCTTCAGCTCTGCAGCAGCAGCCTCGGCGCCGAGCAGAGTGTTTTTATCTGCTGATATCTGCTCGAATAATGTCCCAACATCTCCATAATACGCTGCTGAAGGAGCGGCTGCTCCCCTGGCCGGAGCACCGCTGTGCCGAGCGGCATGTCTCAATGTGAGCTCTGCTCCGCATGCCGATGTTTCGAATTAACTGGTGCCTGTGTTAACTTGTGACCAATCGATGACTGAAACCTGTAGTTGCTCTAGCAAACGTCGGTTATCTACAGTTAGAGTAAATGTATAAGTTTAAAGTCTTTTCTGAGTCTTACTTTAACAACTGCTGTTATCAGCATGTGTTTACACAGAATTCCGCCGTCATTCGTTAACACGGGAACCAGCCAATCCATAACACCGGCCGGGCGATTGCTCCTATTCGGCTACGGAGCTCTTTGAACAACTCGCTGTTGCGCGATTTGGTTCCATCTCGCCTCTCCAGTCTTTTTTCTCTCAGGGTTTTTTAAAAAAAAGTGTTTTTCAATCACCGTCGTGTTCTTCTGCTTGTTTTTGACTGTCCTGCTTCCCGTTTACTGCGCACGTCGTCATGTCACTACGTACAGGACTGACATGACACTACATGCGCGGAACAAATATTCCCCCGTTTAATGCGCTCCGCTGTCAGGGGGCGTTTATATGAGACACGGAGCGGATTGTCGATCGATGTACACCACCTCCTACAATCGAAATACAATCTGCTCCGAGTAAAGCGGATCCACTCGGGCGTTTACATGACACATTTACAGTCCGCTCCGCCTACAGGCGGATTATACGGGGCGCATGTAAACGCACCTAGTGAGTGAGCTCAGTCATCTGTTGAAATACTGGCACATTGGGTCAAAGGTCAGAAGATGTTAAAACAATCATTGTTCCTGTTGTTTTTGTAACTTGTTTTCCAGATGCATGCTGCTCGTCTCCGACTTTACTCCGCCTCATCAGCAGGTTACAGGCCTGAATCTGAAACCGGAGGAAGGACATCCTCAATGGCAATGTTATTGGATCGTACCAAGACAGAGGTGAGACTTTTTGTGTTAACCTTTATTATGCCTTTAATTTGACTACAGCTCCATTGTTTGAGGTGTAAATAAAAGTAACTGTTGTTATATCTTTAATGAAAGTGTACCTTGAAGTAACATGTAATAATTCTTTGGCTGGTTTGGTCATGCAGGAGTGAAACAACGAACAACGTTCCACACAGGAACAAAATACCTTATCTGATTCCTGCACTGCTGCAAAAATTCAGAAGTCTGTCAGTTGAAGAGTTTACCCAGACGGTTTTGTCTTTATTAGTGGCACTTTGAAAATGGTGGCCTTAAGGCATTAAAATAAATTAAGATAAAAGGACGTGGTCCTAATAGGAAACAATTCCCTGAGCTGTCCAGAGCCTTTACGGAGCGCCTGCCTCCCCCCGTGGGAAATGTGGAGGAATCCAATCATCTAGGAGCAAACCTTTACAAGAGAACGGAGGCATTTCTTATCTTTTAAGAGACTCCCCAACCAACCAATAAAGGAAAAGGTTAAAATGTAAGTGGCAAAATATGTATATGAATGCATGAATGGTGCGAAAAGAGTTTAGTTTATCCGAGGTTTAAAATTAATAGAATCAGTGTTAACACATAATTTCAATTTTCTCTTGCACAAAGTTTTAGATGATTGTATAAATCTAAAACTTCAATATAGCCCCATGAATCGAGCTCAACTGAGGATCTCCACAGGGTTTTTTTTTTTTAATTCCTAAAACTGCCTTTCCAATAAATTCAGACTGAGGAGGTTTTCATCACACTGCTTTACAATGTCAAATAAAGTGCATCATCTGCCTCTTCATTTATTTGTTTTCATCTACATGAACTTATTCTGTATTCCCCCAGGCGAGCATTCATTTATCCAGCCATCTACTTCCTATTCCCTCTTTATCCACAATCATTATTCATTGTTTTCTCTCACTATCTGCTCCCATCCTCAGAGGGTACATTCCATTCTCTCTCTCTCTCTCTCTCTCTCTCTCTCTCTCTCTCTCTCTCTCTCTCTCTCTCTCTCTCTCTCCCCCTCACCATCATATTTCACTGCAGTCTTCTCACGACTCTATATATATATATATGTGTGTGTGTATATATATATATATATGCAGTGTGTTTTAAGTACCTAATTTGAACACAAAATACATGTTCAGGAGTGGTTAGTTGAGTGTTCTTCAATATATTAGAGTCTTTTGAAATTATTTGATGAAATGCAATTCATCACATTTTGATTATGTAGAAGCAAGAATTTTTAATCAGAACGAAATATAAGTTCTTTTCTATTTTAAAACAACAAGCCTCTGCTGTCAACTGTTGTAGTTACTGTGAAACAGGTTTTTATAACGCTATATCTATTTAAACAGGTGTTAGTATTACATTAGTTTTGAAATCTTTGCTCACTGCTACATGTTTAGCATTGAGGTGACACCACACATCTGAATCTTCCTTATTATCTTCGACTTAATTAACTAAAATTTACAAAGTACATCATTTTTACATCAAAAAAGTAAACACAGGATGAGTTATCCAGTCATTAGAATTTTTTTAATCTGGACAACAGATAAGCCAAGCCTCTGTCTGAAAGAACGTCTGTCAAACGGTTCTTGGGAACTTAACTCGATTGTAGCGGTCAGGATTCAAGGTGACTCCAGCCTAATCACATTATGCAGCCATTATTCAGGATTTCTGTCTCTAATTGCAACATAGTTTTCAATGAATGTGGAAAAGGATTTTCATTTTGTCACTTGGAATGAATTTTCCCTGTCAGTCCTGTCCGTCCTCTCTTACAGTAACCTCTGATAGTAAACACCATGTTTTAAACTGGCCATTAATGACTGCATGCATCAGAACAATAGTGGAAGCATTTATGACATTTCTGGATAGTTTTCCAAAAAAAAATGTTTTGTTTCTGGACAGGTCTGTGTTAAGTGGCTCTTTGATTGGATACAATAGCTTTGACAGTACGTTTATGCTTGATATTTCTGCAGACACATTGACCTCCTGGTGACTCCACAGCTTTGTACTGTACTGTGTGTTCCCTTTGCAAGACACTGGGCTGCAAGGAAATAGAGCAGAAAGCCCTTTGTACCTTCAAATATGTATGTCTGTGTGTGTGTGTGTGTGTGTGTGTGTGTGTGTATGTGTGTATGTGTGTGTGTGTGTGTGTGTGTGTGTGTGTGTGTGTGTGTGTGTGTGTGTGAATGCAGTCAGTGTTATTTTGCCAGCACCACGGCACCAGGATGATTTATAATCTGCACACGTTGCTTTGAAATTCTAATGACAAACAGCCACAATAGCAGCTGCTGCACTAACTAAAGGCTGCTAAAGGAAATCCACGTTCAGGATGGTACATTTATCTTTCTCTCTCTCTGAGGTGTGGGCTCTTGTCCTTGGTCCTGTTTTTATGATGTCTATCTGGGCTGTTTTTTTTTTTTTTCAATTTCTTTCATATTAAAATACAGTCTCTGCGCATTTGATACAGAGACATACAGATATATATTTAGCCGATAACATCCTTTTAATGCACTACAGTGACAAATGTCAATAAACTCATGATTTGAAGTAAGCTGGCATGCTTTGTCCATTCAAAAGGCACGTTGCAGACAAAAAAAAACAAAAAACAAACCAAAAACATCTGGATCTACTGTAGCCAGATTCACAGCGACCTCTGCTGGTTGTCTTAATTACAACCTCTGCAAAGTAGGGAAACAAGATCAACCATGAGGAGGGATGAAATCCTTTGAGGTGAGACTGAGATTTCGACTTGGAGAAAGAAAAAATACATGTAACCAGGTACTTTTGATTCCTAAAAAAACAAAACAAACTTTGATGTGATATACATTTTTTCCTCAAAAAAAACATTTATTTAACCAAAAAATTGAGGCTGTGAATCAGTATTCATTGGCAGCCATCCTATCAACGCTCGCAGACTTCAGTTGTTCTGTAGGTTATTGATAAGGATCTATTGAATAAGTCATCCTTACTGCCCCATTTGTATCAGTAAGACAGATAAAAAGGCATGATGACGCTCGAATCAGCCTCACGGTTTATTAACAGCCATTAGTGCGTCGTGAAACAAGATGCTTCGCTCCTTAATGTATCCACTGATGCTTTAACTCTGCGATTTACACCAGTTTTGTCCTGGAGGGTCACTAAGCGAGATGTTTATGATACCGCTTTGCTCCTGATTGTAATGAGTGGCTCAATGACAAATTCATTAGCTTGGGGAAAATGTGCCGGACAGCAGCCCTGGATGTCAGTTTTATATGCGGCTCAAAGCCATGGCCCCGAGATCTGCGTTTTAGTGCTTTACTCTGAGAGCTGGTCAGGTTTTACAGGGTTTAGGGCTTCGGCACAAGATAAAGAATTGGTGCTCTTAAAGTCACAGCAGTACTGTTGTGTTAACTAAACTAGAGAACGAGTAAAACATTAGGTAAATGTATTTTAATGGTTTTTATGAGGGTTATTTCCGAAGAGAGCTACTGCCCACTGATTATTTAGTTCTGGTCCAAGACGATCACCACCCTGTCTGTTTTCAGTTCCTGCAGCTCAGTCTGATGATTGTTTCCCCAAAGCTCTGCTGAAACTATGCTCTAATGCCTCTCTTTATGATCCAGTATCGTGGAGCAAAATCGCGGCTGAGTGCAGATGATTGAAAGATTTTATGCAGACCTTGATAATGGCTGATTCCTTGAATGCAGGTGTGCAGTGTGTGAGCTCCGGACTTTAGAGGATGAAGAGTGCCATGCTCTTCAGATTAAGGTAGTTAAGCTGTTACAAATGAAATTGTGCCAGAAAAGTCATTTCACTGTCCAGTTGGAGGGTTTAAATGTAACAAATACAAGCATCTGTAACAGAAAGATTTAAAGGAAAGATATGTTCTTCAGTACAATGTGATCCAAGGTCTTGTTTACAAGATTCTGTTTCAAAAGAAAAAGCATCGTATTTGTGTTTTCAGATGTTTTGACAACGATATCCATTTACACAGAAACAGCAGAAATGCTGTTGTTTGTTTTTGTAATGAAACCACACACATGCCTTCACAAAACGGTGGCGAACCAAAAAACAGACTCCTCCAGTGAATCAGAGTTTGCAGAGTTCGATAGGTCAAACCACCAACGGTGTCCTGTAGCAGTAATCCAAAAGGGTAATTAGAGAAACACCGAGCAGAGCCCAAAACACGAGGAACGCATGAGGCGATGCTGGATGTCACGACACAAAGGCATGAGGATGATCTGGTCATGAGACTGTGAGGGAGTAGAGGTTTTAAAACACCGGAGAGGGGAAGAAACAGGTGGGGCACATTAATGGATCCAGACACACCAGAGGAACGGCAGACAGTTTGAAGTTTGAAGTTTTATTAATGGAATGCCACTTGAGATGTAGCATCTCGTTTTCGAGGGGGTCCATAAACACATACATATCTAACACAATTTACAATAACATACATAAATGCACACATATAAACATGAACAGACACACACACACACACACACACACACACACACACGCACAGGACAGACATGCTCCTTTGTTCCCTCACCCCCCAATCCTCCATGAATTGAGAAACAGGCAAACGAAAGTTCAAAGGGAAAAAAAAAAAAAACTAAAAACTAAAAACATAAGCACGAAGCTTTAAGGTGTGGAAATAATAAGGATTGGAATAGACCCAAAGATGTTATATCACGAATGGATAAAGGTAACCTATTCCAATCAAATGGAGCCCTATACTGGAAGGCTCTGCGACCAATTTCTCTGTTTGTACGTGGAACAGTAAAAGTAAGACTATGAGTGCTTCTTAAAGAATATACAGAAGTAACTGGAACCAGAAATCGTTTAAGATACAGAGGACAATAAAAATAAATACATTTGAAAATGAATAGTATCCAGTGATATTGTCGCCTTTCATATGGTTGCAACCAGTTCAGCTTCTCAAACAAAATACAGTGATGAGTTCTAAAAGGACATTTGAGTATGAATCGACAGAGAGAATTGAAGAGAACATTTAAAGGTTTTAGATATAAGTCATGAGTGTTTTGATAAATTGTGTCAGCATAATCAACAATAGGGAGGACAAGTTGAGTTATTATTTGCTTCTTGACTTCTTGTGTAAAACAGTTTGCAGACCGAAAAAGAGGAGTTAAAGTAGCATATGTTCGTCTTATGATGTAATCTACATGAGGTTTGAAGCAGAGTTCAGGATCAAACCAAAGTCCAAGATATTTAGCAGAGTCAACGTTTTGGATAGTTGAACCATTACTAAACGAAATATGTAGGTTAGGAGATGTAAGTAAGTTAAAGTGAGAGCCAAAAAGCATGCAGCACGATTTCTTCAAATTCAGCTTTAATTTATTATTTTCAAGCCAGTTTTGAATCAGATTAAAATCTGCTTGCAGCTGAATCTGTAGTTGTGTGAGATCGGAATTAGCATTATAAAGCACTGTATCGTCAGCATACAAATTTATTGAGCAGTTCTGTATAATTTGCGGGAGATCATTTATGAAGATAGAAAAAAGTAGAGGACCAAGGGTGGAACCTTGAGGTACCCCATTTTCAACTATGCATTTCTCAGATTGAACACCATCAAAACGAACATACTGTTTCCTATTGTGAAGATAAGAGTTGAACCATAAAACTGCCTCTTTATTCAGGCCTGCTGCATAAAGTTTGTCAAGAAGCAAGTAATGGTCAACTAAATCAAAAGCTTTGGATAGATCTAAAAATATGGATCCCACAAGTTGGCCCTGGTCAATGGAGGAGAATATGTCAATGGAAAATTTTAGCAAAGCTGTAGTTGTTGAGTATCCAGCTCTAAACCCAGACTGTACTGGTGATAAAATATGATATGCATTAAGGTACTGATATAGTTGATTGAATATAATTTTCTCAAAAACCTTGGCAACAGCACATATAATAGAAATTGGACGATAATTGTTTAAGTCAGTCGAATCGCCTCCTTTGAAGACAGGAGTAACTCTAGCGGTCTTCCATATTGAAGGAAATGAGCAGGTGTTTATGGACAGATTAAACAGATCAGCTAGTGGAAACATTAACACATGTGCAGCCATTTTCAGAAACTTTGCATCAAGACCGTCAGGGCCCGCACTACTATTAGTTTTTAATCCACATAGTGCATTAAAAACATCTGAAGGGGTTATATTTCGAAAAGAAAAAGAGGGTCCAGTACGTGATTCGGTGGTAAAGCCCCCTGAAAGAACAGGAGGATTATTGGAGACACTACTAATGTTAGAAAAGTGTTGATTAAAAGCTTGTGAAATGATAACAGGATCAAACGTGGGTTCATTATTAACAATGAGCTGCTGAGTTTTACTTTTAGATTTGTGAAGAAGTTGATCCAACTGGCGCCAAAATTGTTTTGGGTTGTTTACATTTTGAGAAAAGCTGTCTTTATAAAAATTTGATTTTGTATTCCTTGTTTGTGTTTTACTCTGATTTCTAAGTAATTTGTAATATTCCCAATCAGAAGGATAATTTGAGGATCGAAACTTAGCCCAAGCTTGGTCTCTTTTTCTGAAGAGATCAAGCAATGTAGAGTTAATCCAGGGCAGATGTCTGCCTTTAACACGATGAGTTTTTAGAGGAGCATGTTTATTGATTATTATGGATACTTCAGAAAAAAAATAGTTCCATGCATCTTCCACATATGGTATAAGTTGAAATTTATCCCAATCAATATTTATTAGATCATTAACAAATTGCTCATTGTTAATATTTTTGATTTGTCTAAATGTTATATATTTAGGAGCAGCTTTTGGCAATTTTATTTTCCAGACACAGTAAACTAATGAATGATCACTCATGCAATCAGACATAACACCAGAAACAGAAATTCTATCAGGGTGGGTTACCAGTATCCAATCCAAAAGTGTAGAAGAAATATTACCAACTCTTGTAGGCTCTTTGATTAGTTGTGTAAGGCCAGCACTATTTACTAAGTTTCTTTCATTTGATGATGAGCGATGCAGCCAGTTACTGTTAAAATCTCCCAAAATTATAATTTCATTTTGCTTTTTGACAGAACCTAGAGTTGCAAGAATAGATTTCATAGAGTCAGAAGGAACAGGAGGAGGTCTATAAATATTCATAATGAGCAATTTTTTGTTAGTATGAAAAACAATATCAATAAGTAAACATTCAAAGTCAGTCGGCTCAACAGATGGAGTAATACGCACAGATTTAAGCTCTGAAGAAACATAAGTTGCTACACCACCAGCTCTAGAGCCTCTGTCTTGCCTAAATAATATATACCCATCAAGTTTCACCTCATCAGAAATATTACTATGTAGCCAAGTTTCGGACAGCGTTACAACATTTGGCTTATGTTGAAGAACCCACACTCTTAAAAAGTCAATTTTGGATGTAAGACTTCTTATATTAAGATGTACAATTTTTAGTCAGACAGGGAGAGACAGAGCGCAGGGCCGCAGACGAGACAGACAACAGGAAGGGACGAAACAAGCAGGACACACAGACTTTACCAAGACAGAGAAGGACCACATACACACAGAGAAGAAGATACTAAAAACATTAACAATGGCGACAACACAGACATTCGTGTGGCCAGATGATGAAGTTGGATTGGTGTTGGTGGTCGCGATGTGCAGATCGATACAAGGAATATCAATACTTCCGTTATCAGACCTTTATGCTCTGAAATCGATTCTTCAATCCTTTTGATACTTCAGTCATTTGAGGCCATGTCTGTCATTACGAGGAGCACAATGGAGAGAAACTAAGCTGTAGAGATTTTGTCTGACGTGCAGCTGATGCGAACTACTTTTCGTCCCGCCTGGGGAGGTAAACGGAAGGAGTCATGTCTGGAGTTATTTCAGCTCCACAAACAGGCAAGACGCGGTTTGCAGTGCGTGTGGAAAAACTGCGAGGTGTTGTGGCAACACAATAAACCTTTTCTAACACCTCAGGCTAAACCACAATATGGAGTACGATGAGGCAGACAGAAGAGGAGCGTCAGGCGCCGCTGCTGCTACGGCAACGCAGACGTCTCTGGCGGCATCCTGCGGTGCTGCAGGGAGGCTCTATCCTGCTAAATATGGTTATGAAATAAGTAACGAAATAAAAACATGCTTTAAAAAATAGCTGCACGAGGTAAACTTGGAGTAAAATAGTATTGAATACAAAAAACAACCTAGAATTATTCGGTAAGATAAAGAATGAATCACTTACATTGAAATACATAGACAAGGTCTCCTGAAATTATTGCAGTAAAACAGGCATGGTGAATTTAAGCAATTCTATGCTGGAAAAGATGGATAAGAAAATTATTTCCGTCTGTTAAATATATGTATTATTATTTACTATCAATCCACTTTGTTTTACTGTTAAATGACTATTTTAAAATGCTGGAATTGACAAACTTGTGTAGTTATTGTGGCATTTGTGTTTTGACCTGTGGTATTTATTTGTACTGAGTGTTATCAAACAGAACATTTCTGTATCCCCTTGTTGCAGGCTATTTGGAGAGACTACATACATGGTTGAATCTAACATTAAGATTCAGTGCAGAGGAGCCTCATCAATTGCTTTGTTGTGTCCTGTGATTTTATATTGATTGTAGATGATTCCCCAAGAGCAGCAACACACAAACGATGCCGGGAGAGATGATTGTAGCATCTCCAGCCTCTGATCATTGAAGACCAAGGTTTCCAATGATTTGTGACAGCTCTTGACCGAAATATGAAACTGCTTCCTCAATGCACTTCTGAGTTTAAGATAAATGAGAAATTAAATAAATTACTCCGTCTTGTATCCTCTGTGGAGCTATGATTTGAAACACACTGTTTTTTTTGGGTTTATCAGGCACACAAAGTGTATTTGAAGAAAGTATCGGTTTGTTTCCACACAGACAGAGTCTCAGAAGCTTCGATAAGTTCCAACTCACACACCATTCTCAAAAAGTTGCCTGTTCAGTGCCTCTGAGCACCACTGTCGTGTAAACACACCCTCAAAATGCAACTAAAATGTTCCGTTGTCTATGAATCGAGATTTTCAGGTAATGTATTTGCAGAATTTTTCATTTCATTCCCATTTTTTGACTTTACATATCAACCAACCCTTAAGAAACAAGTAGGTCAAGTTGCCAGAAGTTCGGGGACGTTAAAAGTTATGAGGAGCTTTTGCAGGTTGTTTTCTTCAGCTTGAGAGAAGCTGGAGAACAAAAAAAGTTTTGGGAAAAGCTACCTCAAGGGTGTACCTTTCGTGGGAGCTGTAGGGACAGTTGATTATCAGAAGCATATTGGATCAATCTTCCTTTGAAAATCAATAAAGCTCTCGGCATAGCAGGTGTATTCAGTACAGTAAGGTCCTCAGGGGCGAGAAATGCAGAGGTTCAAACATCGCTAACTGAGAAAAGGGAGTGCTGCTGCTGAAGCGATGGCATTCCCAAGGGTCTCAGACCTCAGGAGCAATGTTATTCACCCAGACAGTCCTTAACAGGAAGCAACAAACTCCAGCCAGCAGATACACACAGAGGGATGGATGCTTCTCTGGATAAAATAAATAAATAAATTTAAACTCAAAAAAAGAAGTTGAGGAAAAACCAGTGCTATGAATCGTCTGTCACGTTTTCCATCACAAAGACTGAACCTGAATCTGTGCACAAGACTGGGAAATGAAAATTTGTCGAAAAATCTGCTCAAGCAAGCACGTGCACACGTTCCACGTGGCTGCAGGGAAGTCCGTGGAAGGTCTCCAGCCGTTTGATATTCAGGACAAGTAACGCGACCGATGGAAGCCTTCAGCTCAGCATCAGGAGATCCATCAATCAGACGGGGGCCCAGACTCCGGAGAGATCAAAGTCCTTGGGGGATACCGCTTCAGAGACGAGGGAGACGAGCGAGATCAGTCCGGAGAGACGTTTACAGATTACATGAAGCCTGGTTGCTTCATTCAGTGAACACAAACCGCCCCAAAACCACATCTGTGCCGGTTTATTTCTTTAGTTCTTCACAACTATAATTAATAAGCAGTTTAGACACTGTGGTTTCACTGGTGGCATCAGGCAGAGGTGTTGTCCATATCGAATAAAGTCTGTTATTATGTGCATCATGCATGTAATCATGTATCATGCATATATTCATGTGTCATGTATATAATCATTTGTATAATGTGTATCATCAAGGCATCCTGTCTTCAAGGACCAGGATTTATGAAGAACCATTCCTGTAAATGTCTGTATTTAATTTCAGTTTCTAAATCACTGCAAATGAGGCGGCACAACCTAATATGAACTTTATGCATATTAACAAAACATAAGCACCACGTGATAAAAGGTAAAACATGAACACAACTGTTCTGTCAGTGCCAAAGTGAATGTTCATGAATATATACAATAAAGTTGAAAATTACTTATCAGCATTATAAAAATCCACTGACATTTACAGTTTGCAAAGGTTGTTCGTTGAAATACTCCATATTTGTAGAGTAGCTTTGAAATCTTATGTCTTATATTTATCATCCCTATGGACAAAATATTTCACATTTGTTGAGGCCGTTAGAGTTCACCATAGCTGATGTTCCTTCTTGTGGTGTGTGGAGGCGAGTCGAGCATTCCTAGAGTTAATGTCAGTCTTGAATGTCCGTATCATGAAGGGCTCATGAAGGACTTGCTGTATGTTCAGGTGTGCCTTTGGATAAGTACATTTTTCACCTTGTACACAAAGTGAAAACTTTAACAATCTCTTCCTCTGAGCTTTTGATTACAACTGGTGTAGGTGCAGCTGGGCCAGCGGTTTTAAATCTCTGGAACTGAGAAAAAAAAACAATAATCAAAGCAATTAGCATTCATATCAGCTGACTTCACCAGGTGATTTACCTTAATAGGGGCATTATCTCCTTCTTCATGTCAGACTTTTCCAGATTATTTATGAGCGAACAAACTAAATGGTGTTTGACTTGATTCAAGCTCTCGACCTGTATGTACACTGCTGCCACGTGATTGGCTGTGAGGATTTTATGAATAAGCAGATGAGATATCGGCTGATTGTATCACTGTGAATAAGAAACGAGAGCAAAGCTTAAACTCCTTTATTATGTAGCTAAACAGCTGTCATTCTTTTAACAGAGAGGATGAAGAAATCAGTGTCAGAATGTTACTGTCTGCATTACTGATGCAACACATGTTTGAAATTATTGTCATGTCAAACATCCACACCGTCTGCTTATTGAAGTCGTTCTTATCTCTGGGCGGACCGCCACACAAATCCCTCGAAATGAGCTCTAATCTGAGAGATCTGTGACAGGATTTAACGCTGTCTGTTTAAGTCAGTGCATCCAGGACCACACCGGCTGTCTTTTAATTATAGAAACCAATTTGACTTAGATTCCTATCTCTGCTTTATTTGTTTCATGTCATATCAGACCATTAAAACTCCTGGTTTTCTTATTAACTCTCCCTTAAATTTGTTTTGCAGTATTTGGTAATCTGCCCGTTGCGAGTCAACAGTCTTTCCTGCATTTTTATGGCTGCCCCCGCCGGTCGTCTCCTGAGAAGACGGGGGGGGGAAGCGACTGAAATCTCCCCGCAGACGAACACGAACCGCTGAAGTGCTGCCGTATCAGCCGCTGTCAGTCTTTGGTCTTCTGGCCTCCGGAGCAGGAAACTTTGAAACCCTCACGGCTGAAAGAACAGTGAGATCTGATGCCCTGAGCATCTTTATGTTTGTGTCTGAGATGAGTTTTATGTCAGCTTCTTCTGAAGGAGACAAGAACAAGTCCCGAGCAGCTACAGAAAACACAAACCGACGTGTCTTGATGTTTTACTCAGTTTAATGATGAGTTTCACAGCCAGAACCAGAGCTCAGTCAGTCAGCTCTAACCTTCGACTGTCAGTTGTCCCAAGACACCAAATCTCTCTGCATCACAATGAACCTCATGAAACAACATTTTCATATTCTTCTCATAACTTTTACTTACTTTTTATTCCACACAGTACTCATAGTGTGTAACATCAGGAGACCCTCTTAACTTCAGAAGGCTGAATAAATGAACATGAAGCTTTTCACCTGTCTTCAGAAATGTCAGTTTGCAAAAAAAAAAAATCTGCTGCAATTACACCCTAAAAGGCTACAAGCTCCCACACTTAGAAGGACGTGTTCATTAACTGAAATGGCTTAAAAGATAAGAAAGAACTCCAGTAGCTAAGATGTGGAAGACTTGCTAATGGAGATCAAAAAAAGAATAAAAAGATCATTTTGGAGGTGTGAGCAGTGGAATTAAAAGGCCAGTATATCCAAGCTACTTCTTCAATGGATGTTTTCATTTGCTTCCATAAGCTATTGGCAGTGCTTGTTCAGTTGTTAACTGGTTATTCAAAGTAATCCCTGGTGAGATTGTGTGTGAGTGATTTTCAGTGTTGTACTTGCTGTCATGTGTCAAACACACCCCTACCATGCCAACTGCCTCCAGGGTCCTGGTGAAGACCTGTGGCTTTGAAAAGACTTCGTTGTAGTTGTGCCTGTTGTTTCTCTTAATGTGTTTGCAATTGCTGTCGTTTTGGATCCTTCATCTCCTCCACTGTTTTCATTCAGAAGCTGCTCAAAAAAAGCCACGCTACAGTAAACAAGGTTGGAAATATTATTGCAAACGTCTGAGTGTCTTTTTAATTAAACTTTTGGAAGAGCTCTGACATTCATAACTGTGCAATTTCTCCATCCATCCGTCCGTTTTCCATCCCACTTCATCCCGGGTCGAGGGCCGCTGGAGCCGGAGCTCGCTGACTGTTGGTGAACGCAGGGTAAGCTGTGTTTGTCTGTCACAGGACCCAAACTAACAACTGCTAAACACTACAGCGTCCGTGCGTCTTCTCATCTTCCCGTTTTCAGACTGAAATAAACCGAGTTCATCTTGTAAACTCAGCCTGGATGAGGCCCGACATTCCTGTGGCTCTGAAATAATCCCATTCTTTAAACAATAGAGCCTACTAAGTGAACTAAAGGTGGCATGTTTTTTTTTTGTTTCTTTTTTGAATATTACTACTATCCACCGTTTGCCGCCTTGCGTTTTCGCACCTCGATGGTGAAATGTCACAGCTGTTTCACCCCGTGACTCATCTGCACTGACAGGTTTGACATTTGACTCCTCCTTCGTCATCCTCATCTGCTGCTTCTTATCTCTTCATGCGGCGGATCGTCGCCGCTCTGTTATCCTGTCTGTGTTATCGGGACCAACACGTGTGGAGACGGGAACATGAGAGACGAGCCACAGCTCCACATGGGAATAGCAGAGAAATAGGACAAGAAGCAAGGTAGAGCAAAACATGAACAGAGTAATGCACAACTAGGACACTTCTTTTTAAATCAACTTATACATATCAGTTTTCGCACGCTGGTATTATCCCAAGAAAGGAACTTTAAAAATCCGTCTTGTACATGAAGCTTGTCTGAAATTAGATTAGTTGGTTTAATTATTTCATAATCACCTAACAAATGATTTGCAGCGTTGAGCAGCTGATATCTGAGCTGCGTTGCAGCTGCAGCCAGGGAGAGGAGCTGAACACAGTGGAGGCGGACACGTTTGGGTAATGGTCCTCAGCCGTGCCCCTTCTGACAGATAAAGGTCTTCTCATCTGAAATTGGTTCTGACACCGGCCTGAAAAAAGCAACATGAGCGCAGCAACAGGGCAGTCTGGAGACTGCAATTCTTCATCATAGAGGAAAATACTCCAAGTGAAACATTTTCAGTGGGAGCCTGCCACTATGTTTAGACTGCTTCCCGTCAAGAGAGCATTTAAATGGGTGGTGTTTCAAATTGGTGTTAAGATTGTTAAGCTTCGCACACGCGCTTGTTATATATTCAACGTTCAGAGATGCAGCGTTCCACTGAGCTGACTTGCGTGTTAACATTATGACAAAAAAAATAAGCTTTCACTCAAGTAAACTGATACCCTGCCTGCTTTCAGCATCCACTTTCTCTTTTACTGTTTACATTTAGAGATGAATTGAGGATAAAGAACTGCCCAAAATGGTTTGGCAGAATGTGCAGCATCGCAGTGTGAAGCATGCCGTCCCAACTGAACCCAGCATGCGCACCAACAGCAGCAGGGAAAGTTGTGTTTTCTGTGGCTCTGAGCACCATCGTCGTGTAAACAGAGTCAGTGAACGCCACGCAGGCTGTTGCAGTGCAATGCGAGATTTTTACGGAATGTATGGAGTGCTACTCTCACATTCCCTGAGCATACCACAACCGACATGTGCTGGTCGGTTATATATTTTCCTGGAAATACCACAAGTCACCAGCTGTAGTAGACTGTCAAATAAAGCCAAAAATCCACCAGTGTCATAAACAAAAGCTGCCCTGCGATGTGCTTGCACGGAATATGCCAGCCTGACAACAGCTTGCATGCTAGCAGTGTACATGATGTATATTAGTGAACCGACTATAATAGATTGATCATATTTTCTCTCAGGCGAGATATAATTGCACGCTCCTAACTCTTTTTTCAATGGTGCATTATATCATACATCAAGCGGGACTGTATATAATGTAAAAATCTAAGCCGTGCCGTTGAGTCTGACATGTTTGATTTATGTGATTCTGTGAGAAAGGAGGATCAGGTGAGGGGAACCGCAGGAAAATAACCTGTACAAGAGAAACAAGCATCGTTTAACAAGCTCAGCTTTGTCCAGAGTGCAGTCAATGTTCGCCCAGTTTGTATCAACATGACGGGTGAAGATCATCTGGCAATAAGGAAGAGCGAATACACTGAATACTTGACTCTTCTTTATCCTTTAATGGTTGTCATTAGAGTCCTCCGGGCCTTTAATGACTCGTTTGTGTTTCCGTGTGTTTCCTGCGGTCTGATCCCGTCTGTGTAAAAAAAAAAAAAACACAAATCCAGAGAAGTCATGCGCCGATGAGCCTGCAGTGCAGTGTGGGTAATTAGGCGGCCCAGACTAATTAATCATCCCAATCCTTGGTTTTGAGGCAGAGCACGGAGCAGATTAGCGGCTGGGCGGTTCTTCAACGTGTGACAGTGAATGAAATCTACGGAACGGCTTCAGGAATGTAGGAGCGGCTATTTTTCAGCTGCCAGCTCTCATTACACCCAACACCTGAAGAAACAGATTCCGACATATATTAGAACAACAGTCATTTGCTTTAAAATGATTGATCACCCTGTGAAAAAAGTGACCTGCATCTTTTGATTTATAGCCCAAAGCTCCAAACTTACACAGACTGCTTAGCTGGTATCAGTGTTGTCATTTGGACAAAGCACCTCGTCACTCTGGACTCATTAAAAATTGAAATAAATCCAGCAATGTGGCTGAAGCAACGAGGAAACACCTGCAGTCATTAAATTTGAATTAAATGTCAGATTAGATGGAAAGTAGTCATTATATTTCGGTTTGTGCCAGAGAGAGAAGTTTGCCTGATTTTTCCAGATATGGGAATTCATCAGAAATTATTGACATCTCTGTTATAATCAGTCTGCTCATGAATCTCATTATTCTTCAATTAACTTGTCAATTCCTGATCATTGTGTCACTTTAATGTTTTACAGTCAGATGAGAAGGACATTGATCTGATACGGTTACCCAAACTTTAAGTTGTTGATTCTTGTTTTTAGCGTAATTTTCAGCAACAGAAGAAGCTGTTTAATTTGACGTGAAAAGCAAAACAACTTAACTTCCTGGTGGCCTTCATTTACTGTCTCCTCACTAAAATCTGCTGGACAGCGGGAGAAAACGGCGTTCTTTGCTCCTCCTGGGCCGACACAGATGTGTTTGATTCTGAACTAATTTCACTTCATCAAATAAATTGAAGGAGAGAAAACTGAATATTGGTTTAGCAGCTGTTTGTCTAACCATGAAATGGCTAACAGTTGCCCACAAAGAGCTGTGCTGGAACTTAATCCACGTTAGATATGGTTTCAGTTCATAGACAAAGGACAGCCCGGACGGTATCTTGGTCTTTAAAGCTGAAACTGAGATCTAAACACACAGAATTCTTTAAATAAATAATGCCACATTCAGAGCTGAGATATCTCACTTTTAGGTTTTGACCAACTTCACACTGCACAAACATCAGTGTTCTTTTCAAAACGTATGCACTCCTTTGTTTCCTCTGCTTCATGATGCTTCCTGTTGCTGTACTTTTTGAGGTGAAGAAAGCTCAGGTGAGAAGGGAGAATGATCAGGGGATCTATGAATGTCAGGAGCATCCAATCCCAATGGCTCAAAACGATGAAAACCACTTTAAATGGTTCTTGATTCTGACTTTCCTCGGAGTTCTTGAGCTTCTTCCCGCAGTCTGGAAGCTCGTTAGATTAGATTCGGTCAGTTGGTGATTTTGAATTTCCAGTAGGAGTCTAATCTGTTTTTTTCAGCAGTTTCAAGGTGGTAAAAGTGAAAAATGTAAGTGAGAATGATTAATTGGGAACTCAGCCAAGGGACGGCTGCAGCTCTGCTTTGCCCTGGGTTTTGCTTCTTCGACATTCAGGCGACCTCCTTCATTAGCTCCGTGGCCACACCTGCGTTTGCACCACATTAAGCTCATGACCAGCCTTGGGGTAAATGTTTGTCATTGAACCTTGGTTGACCCCGACTGAACGTATGAGTTCATTATTTCCCCAGAGGCCCCTGAAATGAGAAAGCACTCTCAAGCCCAAGTGACCATGATCAATCATTTCACTTTGACTTTGCAGCAATGAGTCTGACAGAATTAGAATCGGCCGATATCAGAAAGGGAGCCACCGAGGGTTCAAGCGTCTGACTCAAGGACAGCCAGTGAACTGGAAGCATGGAATCAAACTCTCAACCTTTGGATTGTAAGATAACTTCACTCCACCAGCCGATCTACAGCTGCCACATACGTAAAATCCAGTGGGTGAAGACTGGGTACACCGAGAGGTCACACACACACACACACGCCCACGCTCACGCACACACACACACACACACACACACACACACACACACACACACACACACACACACACACACATACACTTAAGAGCCAGTGCAGGGTCATCAATTAAGCTTGCATGCAACTGGAGTAGCCAGAGGAAATCCAACACACACTCATGAAAATGAAAGTGAGTTAGTGCAGGATAAATTTACATTGTCTTATATATGCATTTATCTGCCTTATATAATAACACATAATATGCAGGAATGTTCACATTTTATTCGTAAATGAATTCTGGATTCAACAAAAGAAAAGATTTTCATAATTCGTTCTGACTGTTTTATTTCTTATAGTTTCTTTAATTAATCTAGTGAACAAAATGATCACCAACAACAGCAACTCAGTAAAATAAGAATGAGCAATAATATAACTTAAAACGAGACAAGGTCATGCATTTAAGAGTAGAGTATTTAAACGAATCAATCAAAAGTGTTTATGAAAACTGCCTTAAAAGTCAACACCCTTTCCTCTATGTATGGTATGTAAGAGAGGATTTAAAGACTCCCGAAAACAAACTGTGGCAGACACACATTCAATTAACTGTACAGGAAATCCAATTACGGTTCTGTCAGCTCTAATCCGCGCCTGGTCATTGGCGCTCCTGATAGCGTTGTTTGCCAGGGAATTATTGTGGAGCCACACCAGCTCCAATCCAAGCTCTGACTCCCGCTAAGCTCTTGTTGATGCTGCACAATAACAAGGCCACAGGCGCTAATTCAATTAGGCAAACACAACCTCTTGGAGGGTTACTCCTGACACGCCACGGAGCGGGAACACTCTGGCTTGGCAAACATTTGTCGGCCTGTTGGTTCGGTTTGTCTTCTGCTTCTGCTCTCACGGTTGCTTCTCTTTGTCGTCCTCGGGCTGAGCTCATGTATGAAATATAAGACCTAATTAGTGCTCTTTCAACCTTGCATCTGCCAATAGATAAGGGGAGCCGGGACTCTTGGGTGCAGACTGTTGTGGAATGAGACGCCCTCAAGGCTGCAGCACGAACAGACGGAATGGATTTACATGTCTCCAAAGTATTACAACTTTCAGGAGAAAGAGCCTGGGAATAGCAGGCTCTGCTCACTCCGCGAGGGCCGCTCACTTCTTGAATCACCTCAGTTAACGGTTTTAATCTTTAAATTGAAGCAAGAATCATAAATCAGATGTCTCTATTCGTCCAGGTCCGATGAGTGGAATGGCAAGTCAACAGGCTGATGTGACTAAAGCTTGTTCAGTTCACTGAATGGAGTTAGCAGACCCACCCGTTCACTCACAAGTTCACTATATATGGATCTATTTCATACAATGATGATGATCTATCCATCCTTCTATCGCATAAAGCACAAATCTAATTCAAGGCAGACGAGACCCCGAACTGGTTACTAGTCCATCAAAGGTCAAACAGACGAGACAGACAACCACAATTCTTTTTGCCTCAGTAGTTACTGAAGAATAAAATGCATTAATAAAAACAATAACCATCATTTCAGTCTCCGGTTACCCATAATACCATCGTAACAATGCAGCAGATGCATCAGACAACAAGGAAAATGCAAAGGGGACACGTTACGAAACAGATGCAAGACTGCTTCACCTGGTAGATGAAAAGTTTAATTAAAAAAAAAAAGTCTACAGGGTAGAAACATTAAGAGGATGGCTGTATTCAGAATATGCAACAAAGGATTTACATTTTAAAGGAAGCAGCTCAAGTCTAATTAAGTCTAATTAATTCTAATTTTGTTCCAATAGTCAAATAAAATACAGTAATATACACTGAAACGTGAGGGGAAAGAAAATTAGAATAAACAAACTGTATTAACAGTCAAATTGAATTCAGAAAGTAATTCTAAAACACAAATTAACCCCCTCATATTCCTGTAATGCTCCAGTAGCATTAAGGTCAACACTGAATGTTGCAGCTCAAGTTTCTGCTGTTTTCATTCTACTTTTCTGACAGACGGAGGAGACAAAAGCTCCACACTGCAGGTTTGAATCTAATTTGCCATCTGTAGCCTTTTTTAAAAGATAGATTTAGGGATAAATTGTCATTTTTACAGACAATTAAGTTCCTAAATTGCATAAATGAATTCAAGGCACCCTGTCTAGTGAGCAGCTGTGACACAGAGGAACTATATTCACTTCATTAGGACTCCAGGCAACACTTCAGGGTTTTGTCTTCTTCTGCATTTAGAGTCAGTTTCAAAATAATTCCAACTTTTCCCAGCATACATTTTCTTGGTGTCAGGTAGAAGACTGTGATATGTCCCTAACTGTACTATTTTCAAAGAATTTTTGCATTTTAATTTACTGTAAACGCTGCTGTACTCTTTTTTTTTCTTTTTTTTTTTTAATTTCAGACAGGAGCGTACCAGAGTTGATTACAGTGTCAGATGTTATGTAAAGGTATCCTCTCGATGCCGGTTTGCAGGAGCTTCACATCATCTGACATGAACGTCTCGGCAGAGTTCGGAGGAGCAGCGTCAGCCATCTGGGGAGTTTTTAAGACAGGCATATTAAACTCACTTGACTGCAGGGGCCACTTACAGCCCTGTTTGATCCATTAATAATATGACGGCACAGTGGTAATCCATAAATAATGGCAACATAAATGATTTGGAAGCGGTGCAGAGAGTGAAGCCCAGGTGTGACGTGCTCCACCCGCTTCGTGTTGGTGAAGACTCTGGATGAGCTGCAGCGATCTGACAGGTTTCTGCTACCGAGACCTGTAAAAACAATAAATGTAAATTCCAATAACCCATAATTCAGCCTGTTGAACAAGCACGAACAAGTTTCTCAGAATCTTGTTTGGTCGCAAATCTTCAGTGTTTTCACTTTTTCTCAGATTGATCTGTCACTGGTTTGGTTTGGCAGTAAGGCCCTGGAATTTCAATCTTTGTATCCATCTGTGTTGAAATTCTCAATTTTAGGAGCATTTACATCATAAATAAATCACATGTTTAAAGTTTAAATAAAACTTGAAGAATGCAACCTTTATTTTGGTCATTTCGCAGATTTGATATCAAGACTCTTGAATCACATTTATTATTTTAACACCGCTTCAAGAACGAGTATCTGTTTTTTTCTTGCTCCCCTCGGATCTCTTGCTGATAAACAGAGGAGGGTGGAGGTCGGGACACGGTTCTCTCAAACGAGCTTTGCGCTTGTTGAAAACTGTCCAGAAACACTGACTGGTGTCAGCGATGCTCCTGGGCCGAGTTGACATAACCAGAACATCTGCTTCCGTTATTTCCCCACAATTTACACCTAAATGAGTCCTGACTGCCTCTGGCTCACTGCTGGACCGACCCCAGCACCAGGAGAAAGCTGCTCCAGGCCTGACGGTTCCTTGGGAGGAAGTCTGCAATCACTGCAGTGGAAGTAGGAAGGTTGGTCACCTCCCAGGTGGAACTGCGCTCCAATCATGACGTGCACAGACATGAAAATGTATTCTCTACATGACATTATGTTCTTATTTTATCCCAGGTGGAGCATTTTTTCTTCATGTCTTAATGTTTACTTAAACATTTAAAGTGGCATCAAAAATATATATTTATTTATAATATTTATTATTTGACTTTCTTGATTGTGTCAATGAACTGTTCCTGGCAATTCCTGTAAATGAACATGCACATAGCTGCGCATGATTGGGAAAAGTGCAATGACTTGAGGCGAAGTGGTCGATCCAGACCAGCTTCAGAGAAGGCGCCAAGCAGGACCAGTTGACAGAGCGCCAAGTACCAAGGAGAAAAAAAAATAAATTTCCTGACGTACAAAATTTCTTCAGAAACAAAATAACTCTCCTCTCTTACCTGCTCCCGTAGCGATACAAATATTATTTCTCAGCTTATCATTTTCACTTACAACAGAAGAAAACACAAACTTTCTTAGACAAAACCCACGTTTAAATACATCCTATACTCTAAAGGCTTGTCTATACTCCACAACAAAGAAGAACAAAGTTCACTCCCTGACATCAGCCAGCAGCAGAAAAAGCACCGACTCAGTCAGGACCTTTCATGCTGCTAGAAGAGGCTGCGTGACCTTGGAGGCCACGCCCCCTCGCCACAGGCACACTGCTCCAGATGCTGCCATGACACAGCGAGAGGGTCAGATAGTGGCCGACCATTAAAAAGGAGGTATAAAAACTGATGGTTGAAGCATGTGATGTAATGTGTCTGCAGTACATAAAGGATTATTATTATTATTTATTATTACTATTATCATCATCACACCCAGACTGCTTCATCTTACATCAGTTACAGTTGACCTCAAGTGTGTTTTCAGCAGCTCTCAAGTAGAAAAGCTCCACTCACAATACGCAGCACTCACAGCGATTGCAAATGAACCGCTCAAAAGCATTTCTTGAGAAGGCACAATAAACTGCAGCAGATTCACTTCAGTGGAAGGTCTCTGCATCTCTGACTGAACAACAACTGATGCAGTCTGTGGCAAAAAGACATCGGCATTTGTATCATGCAACCTCTCGTTCCGGAATTCATCACTTTGGGTACTGGAAAAAAAATCCTTATCAAATTCTACCAAAAGCTTTCATTTTCATGGCCCTTTCTAAAGGTGGCCACAGGGGTCCCAGCCTGTTGTGATTGTGGCACCGTCCCCTCTTGGATCCTCCAAAGAACCGGCGCTGTTGACGTGTTTTCATAAAGAAGTGTGGCTCCACTGAAAAACTGAATTATTCAATTTAGAAAGAGGAGGACAGAAACTGGTTTATAATTGACGGAAGAGTGATTGAGATGTCAATTATAGATATAGTACGTCATGCTGTAATGCATCCAGAAGGTTGTATTAAACAAACATGCATGTTTTTGAATTTATAAAGAATGGAGCTAAACTGTGAATCTTCTTCCAGTGACTGTCAGTCTGTTGTTACATTCATGAAATGTTTAATTAATCACAGAGCAGGAAAATCACTGTCTTTCTCTGCCCTGCTTACTCAGCCCACTGTGAGTCTTAACATCCAAGCTATCCAAAGGTGTTGTTCTTGTTTGGTTATTGTTTCACCAAACTCCAGTTTACTCGAGGAGGCAGTAACCTGTATCCACAGTGACTGGGAGGCAGGGAACCTCAGCTGGTGTCAGTTTACTTCAGCTGTTTAATTGCTGTTTCTTTTTCTCATTAATTCATGAATTCTTTTATTTCAAGAACCGTGAACACCCACAACATAGAGCATCTTCCCCCAAACAATGTACGTAACTTCAGCTGATGTCCATCGAACCAGCGGTTAGACCGAGCCACACAGCGCTGTCAGGTCAGCTGATATGTCACAGTGACACTGTTGGAATACAGCTATGTGCACGTTTTTTAAGACAAGCTTATATTTGTCAACTTTGAGACTGTGTGTTACATTGTGCTCTGCTCAGCAGGGAGACGCACACAGGGGACAGCAGAACGTTCAGCAGGTGACAGACGTGAATCCAACACCTCTTATTCTTGCCTTCCAGCCGACCTGCAGCTGTGACCTTAACTCTGCTGCATATTTCACCCCATTTCACACATCAGTCCAGCTCTTGAGGCTTTTTATTCTGGTTTTCTCGTATGAAACACTTGTTTAATCTCATAGAATTCAGATGCATAATTCACCTGGGTAAATGTGCAACATATACAATCACTTCGCAGCGTTCAAACCTCTCCAGTCCTTGTTTACTTTATTAGTGGTGAAAAATCACTTTGGATTCAGCTTTAATGCGTGTTTGTTTCCTCCTCATCACCTAATCAGCAAACGAATTAAGTGCCAAATGAGCAACAGCTAATCTGACAGTGTGCCCGCGCTGAACATCTCTCAGGATTTCAATTCGTTACCAGAGAAAACATTCCGCCTCGCAGTGAAGCGCAGCGGCGAGAGACATCGGGGACGTGTTTCTGCGCAGGAGCGACAGCGTTAATTACACTTCAGAAGTCGAGAGCATGAAACAAAGTGATGCGAACACAGTCAGGAGCAGATAAAGTGCCGCCTTCAGAGAGGGTGGGTTACCTCTCGTACCCTCCATGTGAGAGTGGATGAGTGGGAGCAGGCTGGTAACATATGTGGTTTGTTTCCAATGAGACAGCTTTCATTGAGTTGCAACAGGATGTCAAACACACACACACACACACACACACACACACACACACACACAACTCTGCAAATCAGCTTTTTTAACTGCACTTAAAGTCATTTAAAATGCATTCAAAAAGCTTTTAGACAATTAGAAACTGATTTTCACATCAGCAATATTTACAGGTAAGACTAAGGACATAACAGTAACTGTAAATATGATTTAACACAACAAAATCAGGGATTCAAACTTAAAAGTACAACAAACATATTGGTTGTAAGTGTAATTTGTATGGTGGTCCAGAAAGAACTGCCACACAAATACAACATTTCAATACTTGGGCTGTCAGCATTCCTCTCTTTCTTGATTGAATTTCATTCCTTGGTGTCTTGTAGCGGGCATCTGCTCTGCTTGTTTTTTCTTCAATATTTTATACTGTGCCTGTTGTTTTTTCTGGTTGTTGATGGACAAAGCTTTGCGCACATCACTCCTAAAGTGTTTCAAATGCAGTGACGTCAATAAAAAGGAACTTTAACTGCTCAACAGATTTGAAAAAAAGAAAAAGAAAAAAAAAACTGCTGACAAGTTAAGTATATCAGGGCTTCTTCACTCTGGTCCCCGAGGCTCAGTATCCTGCATGTTTTAGTTCTTGCCAAACTGCAACACACCTGATTGCAATGACGGCTCAGTTCTGGGCTTTTATAGCAGCATGATGAAGACATCAACACCAGACTGCGAAGTGCTGAAGCAGGGAGAGAGCTGGAACATGCAGAACACCGGAGCTCGAGGAGCAGGATGGAGGAGCCCTGGTGTTGAGGACAGCATGCTACAGTAGAGTTTTATAATGACTTGATGACTAGAAATGTAATATAGTCAAATGCAAAAGTCCAAAAACTGATTGGGAATTCCACAAAATGAATGCAAAAACTGCAGTAAATAAAGGTAAAAGTGACAAAACAAATACTGAAAATAAATGCAAAATGAAACATTTTTTTAATTGCAAAACTAGTTTACTCCATAAGAAAACATTTGTGTCACATCTGAAAGAGTATCTATGAGCATATACCACTTTAAAGTCAATGAAATTATTCATCTTTCTTGCTTCACTATTATTGGTTATCAATTAGGTATCAATAGTATATGTTTCAAGTAATTACAATAAAAAACACTGGTGGTGTGTTTTCAGAGGTGAGGAGTGAGTGGGTTAGTGCAGGAGAGCCTGAAGGGCAGAAAATTAAAGTGAAACAAGCAACAGCAATGCAAATGCAAAATGAATAAAGAAATGATGATAATAATGCCAAAGCCACATGGATGAAAGAATCACACAATGACTGTAAAACATTCAAAAGAAAAACAAGAGGCACCGTCACTGCAAAAGGCAGGAAAAAATACCAAATAGCCAAATTAACGCAAAAACTATATTAGAAACTACATTACCAAGATCTCACTGAGAATACATACAAGTATCTTTGACAAAAAAAAAAAAAAAATTCCCTTGATGTTGTTTAACACAAAAGCAGATATCAACTTTGCAGACGAACACAGCAGTCTCTTCAAGTCCAAACTAATGTCGGAAACCTTAAAAACAATCAATATTTTTTTATCATTTATGGCAAGAATCAATAGTTCTTGCTAACTCCTCCGTTCTTGAATGTTATTTCCAGTTACCCTCTTACTCAGGGAGCAGATTAGCCTGCCCTGGAGGCAGCAGTGTAATGGGAAGTGTGGCGAGCTGGACTGCAGGTCGATGGACATTGATCCGCCTCATTATTCCACTCTATCGAACGCTCACTTCAACCATTAACAGCTAAATAAAAACTAAATGCTCTCCGTCTCTAACTCTCAGCCATGTCTGGGCGCCCTGACCTACCTTTGGTCTCTGTTTTAGGCGTGGCGGCTCAGCGTTCCTCTGGGTGTTTTTCGTCGCGGAGCAGTAAAGATCTGGAGCCCTGGTCTGTTCAGCACTTCGATAGAGAGACAACAGATTTAGTTCAACCTGTTTTTGTTGAGTAGCCTCAAGTGAAGGCAAGGGAAAGAAGGAAGGTACAGGTCATTAGGGAGGAATTCAACAACACAAATTAATAAAAAACAAATTTGCCAATATCTCATCGCATCTGAGGGTATCACACTTTTACACTGCAGTTTGGTCAAACCTTCAACAATAAAAAAAAAAGAAAATAGATTAAAAAAAACTACTCCAAACCTATAAAAATATTTTATATGCATCTGTAGAGGGGAAAAAAAACAAACTGTCATCTTTGTTATCAATAGGTTTGTCTGATGGACGCACACAGCAATCCTGGGTTCAGACAACTGACTGCAGTGGTGCAGTGGTTCGTCTGCCAAGCTGACAGTTACTGACCCTGGTCCTTTTCTGGACTGGAGACCTGTCCAACAGTCAGCTGTTGATCATATGGACGTACTTGTGTCACTGAAGAGGGATCATGTGATTCTGAGTGGTATTTCCTGGCCCGCCGTCACGCTGAGACTCAGTGTTGCCACAGCTGCACCTTCGCTTCTTCTCAAAACTTAGTGTTCATCATGTTTCAAAATAAAAACAAACCATTAGCAAATACATGTTCTTTTTAGTTTCATAAATCCTGTCACCCTTTATTGTGAAACTCAGTAGGAAGTTGGGGAATCATCCAAAATTTAAAAAGGAGTGAAGCAGGAGTGCAGAGTTAACAGCCTGGGTTGAACTCAGATATGTAGGAGGTGGCAGCTCTGCTTTATTCAGAATTCTACCAGTTATCAACAAGTTACCAGTCTTCCAAAATATACTCAGGAACCGATTCATGAGCACATCGAAGCTCAACACGTTCAAGTTTTATTCAAATTTTACAGCTGCTTGGCTGCTGCCTCTGTCCTGTTTTCTCACTGTCTAACATAATGATCCTGCAGGAAACCCTCCACCTCTGAGCCTGCCTCTGCTCGGATTTCTTGGAATAGTATTTTTTTTCTCTTCATTGTCAGCCCCTTCTGTGAACTGTTAGGTTTTCTCTCAAAAGGTTATACTGCAAATGATAAGTACAACAAATTTGCATGAAATCCCTGTAAGATCACTTCAGGGTTGCGGGTTCACACTCACTGCCTGGTGTACGTGCTTCATGTGCATATGGGTTTTCTCTGGGTGCTCCACTTCGTCACGACTATGGCATGGAACCTAAACCAGACAGAACGCAGCGGTTCAGCTCAAAGAGCTTATTCTTTCAAAAGAGAGCAGGGTCTCGAGTCCAAGATCTAAAAACCAGAAAGAGTCCAAAACGAGTTGAGAAAAACAGAATTAATACAAGGAGGATGTGCAAGAGTCAGCTGTCTGGAGGCAAAGCGATCAAGACGATCCAGCATCACACCCGAGGAGAGAGAGAGGTTTAAACAGGGAACTCACAGGTGAAGCGCATGAGGGTAACGAGCACATGGGGGAACGACCATTGGATAATTGACGGACAGGACTCAACAGAGGAAGGAGCCGCGCACGCACAATGAATAGAGGTACAGATGAATACACACGCGCTTCACGGGGGAATCAGACAGCGAGACGGGGACGCAGGCAGGATCCTGACTCACTTTCCTCCCACAGTCTGAATTAACCCGTGACCCTAACTGGCTCGTAGCTGTGAATGGTAGTCTGTGCTGGCCTGCCGAGCTATCCGCCATTATTAACTGAAATCAGCTCCATCACTCCTTTACCCTTTAACTTAGGGGTGTCAAACATAAGGCTCGTGGGCCAAAACTGGTCCATAAGAGGCTCCAGTCTGGCCCACTATCTGCATTTTCGGCAGCAAATGTTTGGTTTTTGCAAATATGTTGTAATTTTCACCACTTGCTCTGTGCCACAACAACAACAACAACAAAAAGAAAAAGAAAATGAAAGAGTTTAAAAAGAAAGTTTAAATTTAGGGCTGATTTTAGCACTGTTTTACCAGTCGGGCCCACTGGAGATAATATTGTGCTGCATGTGGACCCTGAAGCGAAAATTGCTTGACAGCTCTGCTTTAACTCAAGCAGTACAGAGGATGAAGTATGTGCTGCTGGGTGTGATTTCCTTAGAACTACCACAAAATACAGTATTCTTAATTGACATGAAGAAGTAGCTACATTATTGTGCTAAAATGGTAAATCAGTAGTATCTATGTTTGCAGGGCAGGAAATGAGGATCACAAGTTAAAGTGCAGAAGAACTTCACATTATAGTTCGCTGCTTGGTTCAGATAAAAATATGCCTGCATTAATGCTGCCAGAAAATATGTTGTGTTTGCATCCAGATAACACTGACGGCTGTAATATCTCACATTTTTACCTCACTATTCCAGCGGTGTTATTTGTGCGGCGAGATAAGACCTTTCATTTGAGATAAATCTGAGTAACACAAAGCCACTTTAAACTCCAGGAAGCCGGATAAACACATTAGAAGATGGTAAAAGTGTTGATAAGCTCAGTGGGTTTCTCTGAGGATAATGCTGTTTCTCTGTGATCAGAAAGGAAATACAGCGGAAGATAACAGACATGAAAGGAAAGTGACTGCAGCTCAGATTCCTCAACGCGGCTCACATCACGTCTGTCTTACCTCCAGTGGAGGGAAGATACTGTCTGCAGAATCAGGCTGGTAAACACACAGCTGGAACACAGAGGAACAACAAGAAATCCTCCAACTTTATGAGCACACAAGAGAGAAACACACAGACACGCACGGTAATACAGTGCAACTCTCGTATGCATCAACCTGCTGTTTCTCCAATTTTAGTGCATAACTCTGTTTCTCATACTAACTTTCAGAATAGAATTGAAATACTTGATAAAGTATTTTTTTTATTCTATGTTAACTTTTTATTTTCTTACCAAGGGAGTGTGAGAAATGTGGCATTCCTGAGCTTGATCCATCTTCTCAACCAAAGTCACACATAAAGGTTGGTTTCTAAGCAGACCTTCACCACAGACACACTGCAACTGAGAATCAATAAAGGATACTGTGAGCTCCCTGTGAGCCAATATGGGGATGATAGAACGTCATTGATCAGTGTCTGAGCCCATGTTCACTTGTGATGTACAGATCATCAAAAACCATGATTGACGTTCCTTTAGCATGTTTTAAGATTGATTCACATGATAAAATATGAATATCTCCACTCTACAAATTAAAATTTTAGCACAGAACCAAACGGGTTGGCTGAAACCTCGATTCCCTCTGAAACAGAAAGCACAGTTGAAATCAGATCATTCAAATATAATTGCAAATCATAATTTTCCCCCACATGTTTGACAAATATTTGAAATAATATCAACAAAAAACAGTCTGTGTTAAAAGGAATTAGTGCTTAATCAGAAAAAATATAATTATCTTCACTACTGCCCACGTATGTGGGCAGCTTGAAGTGTTTTCAACTGAAATTATAAAACGTGACTGATTCTAAAGAAGAAAAAATATGTGAAAGGAGAACAAATTATTTGGAAGTTAAGATTAAAACACGTGAATAGAAATCAACATTTAGCTGTGAAATCAAATATAAATATATAAATCAATCTGAAAAAGCTGTATGCAGCAAATAAATACATTAAAACTCAGGAAATTATGATCTTTAACTCTAGTTAAATGTTTAAAACATTGCAATTGCAGCACTTTCTTCAGCCCTTCCAGCTACCATGTGCACTCTGGGAAGACCACTAAAACAGGCATTGCAATTGTAATGACAAGACAAAAAAAAAAAAAGACTTGAGAACTGAAAAAGAAAAATTGTTGCTACTCCCCCATCTTGAGTTGGTCAAAATGAAAAGTGCTCATCAGCGGCTGACTGCTGGTTTCCAGCAGCTGGATTTAGTCCAGTTGATTTTTTTTTTTTCTTTTAGATTTTTCATGATTTACAGGATTTACAATTCTAAATTAACTTAAGGGTGGATCTACGGTATGTCAAAATAAATGTTTCCATTTTTTTGTTTATTTTTCTTTTAAACGTGCAACACTGTTGACCATGTTTCACTTTCACAAGGTCAACTGGGTCCAAAGTCCGAAGCTCCGGTCTTTACAGTAGTATGAAGTAATTTCACATGAACTCAAAGAGGAAAAATACAAAATGAACAATGAGCTGAAAGACAAAGTGCACATGTAGACTCCTGGCACACCTTTGTTTTAACTCATTTTTGGGTGGCTGATGGATGTTTTTCACTTGAGTCCAACTGAAAGCATTTGAAAGGGGAAAATATATTTTTCTTTGTGCACTTGACGGGCACCAAGAGGCCAGGCAAGCTGCAGTGCGAGTGGTTGTGGAGACAGGTCTGGGAGGATTTTGGGGAGGTTATGAACCGAGGCGTAATTTACGTAGGGTGGGTTATGAAAACCCACGGGCCCTCTTGTGGGGAAATCCACAGCCGAGGATTTTGGTTTGTTTGTTTAAATCCGTAAAAGCGTAATGAGCGCAGCAGCTGCCTTCTCTCCAGCCAGAGGCGCCGATACACACAGGGCCCCGAGCTGAAGGGGGCCCCGAGGGACGGCTGACATCAGTCAGTTTCAATGACAAATTAAAGGCGCTGCACTAGACGCTGCAACGACAGCGTGTCGAAAATCCCCCCGCATGGGGCCCTTTCCGAGTGCTCACCGGCTAGTTGCTAGTAGGGGCCCCTGACAGACGGCAGATATCAGCGACACAACTTGAAATCCTCCAAATAATTTACAGTGACACGTCGGGAACCTACCTAATGGGGCCCCACTACTACCCAGCTCGCATCAACGTGATGCATTACATGCAGTCAATATTCGGATAAAGGTCAATATTACGGTTTCTGAAACATTTGGAATAATCCGTTTACATGTTTAAACAGACAGAGTTGCTCCTGTTTACATGATGAGTAATCCGTGGGGATGTCCCCATTCAAACCACGGCGCTCAGACGACGCCATGACTGCATTTGCACTTCATGCCACTAGGTGTGCTGTTTGCATGTTCAACCTTATTTTACACAACACCACAGAAGAAGAAGGGCCCCTGAAGGGCAGCCTCTCTCTGCATGTTGTGAGAAAAAGCTGTCAGGATGTGGTAATATGTTCAATGATGCGATGCACCGTTTTTTCAGTAAAAGAGAAGAACTGAACTTGTTACTCTTGTAACCGGGTTAAACCGATAAAAAAGTGGTTGTAAATAATAATGGTCCACATGTAATGGGCTTTATGTTTGCACTTATTGAGTGTTTTATTATTATTGTTATTATTATTATTATTATTGTTGTTGTTGTTGTTGTTGTTGTTGTTTACTGCACTTTTTTGGCTTTTTTTCTGTCCTCTATTCTTGTGTGCAATGCGGCATGCCGAACATGCGGGCCCCTTTGACACAAATGAAAACCCAAGTGGAAAACATCCCAGCTACGCCACTGGTTATAAAGCAGGACTATCAGTCAGCAAACCATTCAGATCATCAGGAGGGGAAAGTGGCGAGGTCCTGAGTGTGAACCACAGGATTTTGTCTCTGCTTTTCACAGGCGATATTGCCCTGTTGACTTCATCGAACCCAGACCCACAACATGCACTGGGGCAGTTTGAAGCAACAGGGATGACGATCAGTTCCTCCGAATCCAAGGCCATGGTCCTCAGGAAGATGATCTGCCCTCTTTGGGCCGGTAGAGAGACCCTGACCCAAGTAAAGGAGTTCAGGATCGGTGCAGTGTCGTCATTTTGGTCTGTCATGGTGAGGAGCGAACTGAGCTCAATCTACCAGTTTTGGTAACAAGAGAGATGAAGAGGGAAGACTGAATGTGGAAAGAAGGACAAACTATTTGGATGAAGTATTTCCCAGCATGCCCTTTTTCCAGTAATTTATTAAAATAAGTTATTGTTAGGAGCAGTTTTGGGACTGGGTGTTTTTTAATTAAAAGTGAATCAATAGCAACATTTTTTTTTATATCAGATAAAAACGTTTGATGTTGATGGCTGTATAGTGCTAGACAGTGTTGCCAGATTGGACGACTTTCCACTGAGATTAGCTTGTTTTGAACACCTTGAGCTTTGGAAAAAAAAACTGATTGGGCAAGCAGACAACATTTTGGAATGCTTTTTCACAACATTGTGTCAGTTTTTTGAAAGCATTCCAGGAACAACATTAACAAAATAGTTCACATTTTAAAGCAAAAGTGTGAAAATGACACGTTTATATAACTGCAGTGTACCTTCTCCCATATCATTGTAATGAAATCATTTTGAAATGGGAGAGTATTTGCTTCATTTGGCATGATAATCAGTGATAATCACTCTGAAATGCCTATTGTCAGCACTCCAATAAATGAGCTTCAGTGGTTTTGTGTGTTCGCTTGCAGCCTTGCAACTTCAACTGACTGGACTTGATGTGGATATTCTTCTCTTCAAGAGAAATCAATGATTGCTGCCATTTTCTGTGTCCTTCCATATGTACTGTTGACTCACTCAGTCATGGCTGATTCATTCTTAGCTGAAACACTCGGGACATTGTGTGTTATGGATCTGCGCTGCATGTGGGTGTGAATATGTGTATGTGAAAGCGAGATCAAGCCAGTTTTCGAAAGCCTGTCCATATAGATTCACAATATGTTTGATTTGAGGCGTTTGGCTGCCCTGACACTGTTTTCAGAGAAGCGACTTGAATCGATTTGATTGCAGGTGCAAGGTGAATCAGTATTAATCTGAAATGAAAGCGCTGCTTTCCGCTCAGACAGTGGACTGACTCATTGCGTTTCATTCTGACTGGCATCCAGTTAGCGTCAGCTGGCTAACAAACCGCAGTCCTCCCACCAGCAGACAGCCGGTGGGTGGGAGGTCTGCTGCGACGCGTCCGTCCAATTCCTGACAGCTGTTAAGTGATGGAGTTGTAAAGTGTTAGGGAGGGGGAAAAAAAAGAAAAAACCTTTTAAAGAAAAAAAAAAGTCTGGAACAAATCAAACCTGAGACAGTCCTCTTTGGCTCCAGTTTAACTGGACAAATTGGATTATTTATTTATCCATTTATCAATTTTTGCAATTTGTCAGCTGAATAAAAACACATCAGCTTTTTATTTTATGTTGGGGTTATTTTTGTGGTTTCACATAGAGCTATAAAGTTTCAGATGATGTCCTGTTTACATCGTCTCCTGATCAGCGTAAAGCCTGAACCTACAGCTGTGATTCGGTGATGTCAAGGCTGCAGTTCACGTCCCAGCTATAAAGACAATGAAACTAAATGCAAATCACAGTGATGCGTCAGAACCTTTCCCACCAGTCAGACACTCTGGATGGACTGATGCGACCGATGATGTGAAATCCCTTCAGACAGAAATCCCTAGAATAGAATAGAATAGAATAGAATAGAATAGAAAAGTTCAGCGCTCAGGTTAATTGGTTAAAATTCATGAAACCAGTTTGATAACGTCTTCAAAACTTTACCAGAGTTCAGTTGTCATAAAAGTCATAAAAGTGCTTGGTGTTTTTACCTCGGTGACAGTAGATTGCTTTTTTTTTTTTCCATGTGTTCGCTCCAACTTCCTCTAAAATTCCTGTGGATGTGATTGCATATGTCTCTGTTATTGCTGCGTCACACTACTCCATATGATATCTGGTCAGTCTGGGTAACTGATCTTTATAACAATTGTTACCGCGTACTCTAAATTGAGTGCCAACTTTCAATCAGAATTCAACCACAGAAAGATGACCTTCCATCTGACATTGTGACTGGTGAGCCAGAAGCAGCTATGAGAACATGTGGAACTAGATAGATTTGTAATCTAAAAACATTCAGTTTACATATGAATCGATTATGCAATCAAGATTTGGGGCAAGATTTCTTGCACAAATCACAAATACAATGAAGAGAGGGCAAATTATGATGAAAAACCTTCATAACTGGGAGCGATTTTTACAAGTTGACCCCATTTATAAAAAGGCCTGGGGCAATGCTTCTCAATATAAGGACTTTTTGGGCAAAACTATGTCAATGACTCACCTCTAAAAATCAACGGAAGCGAGGAAAACTGAAAAAAAGAGAGGAGTCCACATGTGAGTCTGTACTTTGGGGGCGTGTGTTGGTCTCTGAGCTCATTGATCCTCTGAGGAGAGGAGCGGGGCTACATGGGAGCGGGAATCAATGGAGCGGGAAATTAGCCCTTAATTAATAAGTATTTGTATTCAGCTCGTCCAGTGCTGCAGGACACGACACCTGTGTGCATACTAAACACAACCTGGCATACACACACATCAAATTACACCCAAACAAAACTCACGCAGGCTGTGGCCACACAGGTGTTGGATTCAGCTTCAAACCGGAACGAGAAAGAAGCAAATTGACGGTCAAACCTTCCTCAATGCAGAGTCACAGCAGTTCATCCAGATGCACGGGGTGAGTGAAATTAGTCCTGAACGGTTAGAAAACACATTGAAAGTGTGTTTTCAGAAGTAAATTAAAATGCATTTTTAGTTCTGAATGCATTGCTGCATCACTAAACACAATGCAAGACTCAGTGTTGCTGTGTTTTCTTCTCCAGAGCCCAAAGTTACTGCATGGCAAGAGTATATCCGTCTTATCTTAGGACCTGTAGCTTTTAATGTCTTAACCCTTTACTGGGGTATATTTGGTGACTTCAAAATCGACGGCAAAGCAGGTTTGTTCGAAGCTTCTCACAAAAATCTGAAGTATGTTCTCTGGCTCTCTGCTTTATTCAAAGCTTTTTTTCTCATATATGCCAGTTAGTGCACTCAGTGGATGTTTTTACAAAACATGCCAAATTGCAGACAATATCTGCAAAACTGAATCAGGTCAACCGGATGTGATCACGTCTTGGACGATCTTCTGCCTCCTCATCCAGGTAGCTTCAGTGGTTCATGCTGTTAGACCAGATCGCCCCGTTGACCTGATTCAGACATGTGTCGACATGCACACGGATAGTGCACATGCAGACGAATACACCTAATGCACAGCCCTCCTGTTCTCCTCTCTTGCCCACCCTTGATGGAGAGTACGGGTTCCTCATGTTTCCTCTCATCGTCTGGGTCGACCAGTGAGTTGTTTATCCCGAGGACCTGAAGTCTGAAGTTTCAGTGCTTTTACCTCCTCCAATAAATCATTAATGGATTTTTTCTGTGGCCCTACTCCCAGATGAGTTAAAAACTCATCTGGGAGTAAATCTTTATAATCCTCAGATGGTAGTCTTTTTTTGGTCTCATGAAGCCTCCTTGAAACACATTTTTGGTTCTTGCCCACAGTAGATTTTCTTTTTTTCTAAACAATGTGATCAAAGACTTTGAAGGTTCCACATTATAAAATGCAATAACATGTAACATTAGCCACCATATGTAAAACATTATTATCTTTTTTTACTAATTCTTTTTGCAATGCTCTTCACCAGGTGATGGTGCAGCTCAGCAACAGATGAAAAAAAACAAAAAAAGTAGGAGCACTTGTTGAGAGGAAGATACCACACAGTGAGCACAGAGAAACAACTGGAGGGAGAAACCAGAGACACGCAGTGAATCAGAAGAGAAGAAAAGAGGGAACACAGAGGAAAGTGAGCCAGTCGACAGTATTAAAACTTTACCTTGAGACTCGGGTCACACAAACTTGTTTTTGAGCCTGCAAAGAAACTCGGCTGCCATATTTCCACACACCACAGGAGAGGCTGAAGACACACACAGTGGAGGAGAAGAGCCCGGGATGCCAGGGAGAAACGGCAGGAACGTGGGGATCAGGAACAGTCCTGCTGGCGCTCACTCACCTGATGATTCCATTTAGGTGGGTGTGATTCAGACAAACGCAGACAGTCGGAGACTGAAAAAAAACAAGACTGGGTAGGGGAGGTGGAAATAGAAGGGGTGGCGATGATGACAGATAGTGGGAGGAAATGAAGGAAGATGGGGTTTAAAGCAGTGGGTTGGCGAATGCCAGAGCAAGAGATGAAAAAGTAAAACTTGTCTGTGAATTACAGATAAAAGCTGAAGAGTGAAGACTTTCAGAGAAGAAATGTGGATGAAAGTATCCCTCTTTTTTTTAACATTACTTGATCTGCCTGCTTCTCATGCAGCCACTGTAAGATCTGTTAAATATGAAAAACGTGCAAACGAAAAGGTGCTGTAGTGCACGGCAGTCTGCAGCGCAGCTTTGTGAGCTCTTTGTAATGCAAGCAAATTGTTACAGAAATCAGAGGCAATGGTGAATTATGGATGAGGACCTACTCCAGTTCCTGCTGAGCTGACCACTCGCTCATAGTGTCTCTGAAGAGAAGGCGTGAAGTGTGTTTGTAAATCATTCCTGCACTGTTTCAGGTGAGTGAAAAAACTAAATTTCATGTGATTAATATCTAAAACAGCTTTGGTGTTTTCTCTTAGCGTCGTGCACCAGACCCGCCCACTCCTCATCCACATTTGGATTTCGGAGTTGGGCTCAACTCCAAAATCCGAACGTGGATGAGGGGTGGGTGGGGTTGGTTTACGAGGCAAGTTTTCTCTTGTCCTTCTTCTAAACAATAAATCATTTTTATTTGAGTTTGTTTTCTGCAACAGAAACAAAAATGATGGCATTTCCAGTGGATTATCAGGTCTGCAACCAGATGGTGCTTGGAAATACTTCCAAGGATTTCAAAATCTGAAATGCTGAGTTAAAAAAAAAAATAAATAAATAAATAAAGTTTATGTATGATCAAACAGGGATGAACTGCAGTGAACTGAGGTTCGATGAGCACCTTCCAGCCACATCGAAATCTCAGACAAAACTAATCTTTAAGAAGTCTTGATTCAGACCTTTCTCAGTGAAATAATGTCTGAGGTGGCAACATGTAGACGAATGCAACAGTCACACAATAAGAAGGCAAAAACTTCTCTAGGATTCCAGTCTAAAAGTAGAAATACACTCTATAAGATAGACAATACAGAATTCTGGCACAAAACACCCTGGCATTAATCACAACAATCTAGAACGTGTGGCCGACATTCTAGTATTGTACATTTCTGTTGCACCTTTTCATGTCATTACTGATGTATTTCAGTTAAAAAACATGAGGAATGACTGTCACTTGCTTGAGCGTTTGGAAGCATGAAAGTCTAAATCATGTCTAAGTGAAAGAGATGATTGGCAGATCATCAGCAGCAGCAGTGTACAAGGACCTGTGTGAAAATAACCGTGAACAGTGGCTAATGGCTTTGGCCCGGAGCAGCTTGAGGCGTGTCGTTGGACAGAAAGCATGATGTGATTTCGTGAGACAGTCGGAGCAGCTCTGAGTGGGCCGAACGGAGTGACAGAACTCAGAAAGAAAGGCGGGCGGCCAGGAAGCGTGAGCAGATCCTATGATGGGCAGCGTGCACGAGGAGGAGCAATGAGAACCAGAAGGGTGGGGGTTGCAAGCTGCTGAATGTGATCCGGCGGAGGTGACCGACAGCCGCAGGGCGTCTGTCCTGCAGCTCTGTGTTCAGCTGCCACTCATCCTCCCGCAGTCAGTCTCGCTCTGCTCTTATTTTTAAAGCTGTGTAAATGTTCCCTGATAAGGAAAGTGTTTCACCAGTGAGCTGCTCCGCTCAGGTTACACTGGTTTTACCAAGATGGATTCTCAACTGTAAATGTACACTATTGTTATAAATGCAAATAAATAAATAAATATAGCTATACAAAAGAAAATATAGACAACTTGAGGGAAAGCCTACAAACCAGAAAACAAATACGAACAGTTAAATTTCCCAAATAGGTCTATTACTATTGGGAAACCAAGTAAGCAGTCAACGTAACTGGAAAATAAGGGTGCTATAGACTGTCCAGGTGTAACCTGCCCTCTCCCAAAGCAACCTTGAACTGGATCAGCAATATGGAAGTGGGATGGATGGATGGATGGAAAATATGTGTAGACTTTGATACTTGTATTGCAATCTGAATTATTCCTTTGAAATATGCAGCCATCAGTTTGTTTCTGAAGAAATTCAAACATTTTTTTCAAACCATCTGAGCGTGTCTGGCCTTTTAAATTAGTTAGATTCATGGAAGTGACCATTAAAATGGAGCAAACATCAATCAAATTAGCATAATAGAAGTTCTCCTGATGGCTGTTTATGGCACTCTGTTTACAGCAGCTGTCCTTAAAAAACAGCTTGGCTCAATCTGCCATACAAGTAAAAAACATTTTAATCTTCTCTGATCAGATGCTGCTGATGTGTTCAGGACCTCCTAATAATCGCAGTCAGTGTCAACTTAACACTTCCAGAGCAGAGACCACCGTCACCCTGCCTTTACCTGAACCTGTCCTGCTGCTGCTGCTCACACAATGAAGTGACAGCAAACTCCAGCAGAGAAGCGACCCAGGATTTCATTCCGAGACACGACATTCGATGATGCATCATTTAGCTGCCTTGAAAGAATCATTCTTCACAGTTTGACTTTTCTTTTAAGTGAAATGGTTCTTTCATGACGTCAAGCAGGAGGTCAGCAGTTCTGTTGACTTCTTGACATTATTTCAACGTAATGCATGAAAATGCAATAAAATGCATATTATACTTAAAAATCAACATATGGGAAGAAAGAAGTTTAAAGAATATAAAAAGGGGGGTCGTTATAATCTATCTGATGCATCTGGGAAAAAAAAAAATTCTGTTTTCTTCAACCACATTTTGTTATGCCTGTCAATCCTCTCCAGCTTGATGGCAAAGGCTGTGAATATTTATTCACATAAGATTTCTTAGTTTCCATTTTCAGTAAAATTGAAAACAATATTTTTTACATGTTTTATTAAAAGGCTTTTTTTTATTTGAGGGAAAAATGACAAAAGCATATTTACATAAGTTTACATTTAAGTAATGTGGAATAATAGCAATAACATTTAATAATAATAAATTAAAGTAGTAATGTGTATTTACCACATAAATTGTATATTATTAGGAATGGCAGTTCAGTTTTTTTATACACGCACAAGCATTTTAACCAAACTGCATACACAAACTTTGCAACAATTTTTCTTCGTTGTAATAATGTTTCTTGACAAAATATCTGATACTGCTGAGAAGGATAAAACTTTTTCAGCTTTTTTTCCTTTCTGTGGGGACATGAGCAACAGATTAAAGAGTCCTATTCAGAATCTGCCTTTTGCATATCAAAGAACAAATCTCCCAAACACAGATTTCAGCACTTTATATCTGTCATAAAGCATTTTTTTAGGTGTTTATATTAAAAGTGAAGCTACGATCTTCTCACTCTGCTCCGTTGTACGATCGGTCCTTCCTCACTTATGCTATGTCAGACTGACAGTGTGAAAAGCGTGGATAATCCCCCGGCTCCACTATCGACTCTGAGGCTATTTACAGTCCAGCTCTTTGCTGCTGCTCCACATTTGTTTGGTTAAGTGTGAGTTGAGCTCTGATTCGGGTGTCCATCCCCCCTGTGTGCATGTGTGTGTGTCCACACTTCCCTGCCAGGCTCTGCTGCCTGCCAAGTTAGATCCATCTCATTAACAAACACCTCCCCCCAACCCCGGGTCCCTCAGTCTGTCAGCGACGTCCTCCTGTGTGTCCTGGTAATTGGAGCCGCAGGGCGGGATGGAGGGGTAAAGAGGTAAAAGCAGAGGAGGCACAAGTACAGTTTGTGTGAATCAAAGTCTCGTTCTGGAGATGGAGGGAATGTTTGGTCTTCACGGGCGTTCGCCCAGTCCGGTTCTGGCTCCGTGCTGCTTCCCCGGTTGTGTTAACACTCGTCCTTCAACGGATTCCATAGTTTGTCTTCGGCAGAGAACCACGATGGGAGACGGAATGTAAGCCGTGTGCTCCAAAGAGCATTTGCCCGCGGTATTAGGAGGACTGGCTCACGTCACAGAACAATTTACCATCCATTTCACATGTTTTCCATCCCACAGCGAGTGCAGAAATGAGCTTGACTTTCCTGAAGCTGTGTGGAGACAGACAGGACTGTGATTAGGCTCATTACATACACTGTTTACAAACACCAGCGCCGCACACAGGAGGCATTTCTCTTCATTTCACTCACTTAAACCATGTAAATTGGCACTTTGGATGTGATCTTCCCAACATTTACTGCAAAATAGACTTCTGTCTGCTTCTACATGTCAGGATCTCATCATTTTTTTTCATATAAACTGCAACCAGTGACTCAGATCGAAGGAGATGATGGTGATGAAGGCTTTCTATGCAAATTCTGCTTAATTTTTCTCCAAAAAGGTATGTTTGTTTGACAAGTATCTCAAAATGTGGATTATTGTACAGTATTTTCCAATTTAGAGGACATGCATCTTATTAAACAACAGTAGTATGTACCATCTGGGACCACTAGATGTCACTGTGTGACAACAGAGTGCTGCTACATTACAAGTGTTGGAGTTGGTAAGTAACATGTTACTGTGATCCAATTTTTTTCAAGTGATGAGTAAAGTAAGGGATTACAATTGCAAATAGAGTAATTAAATTACCATTACTTTCCTGAAAGACCACATCCCACCAGGATGATAAACAGGTGAAACCAGACAGAAGAACAGCAGGACTGAACTGAAGATCATCAGTGTTTACGTTGTTCTGCATGTTTCCCATTTCCACTGAAGACTGTGACACTTTTAATTTATTTCTCCATTTCACTTTATGAATGCTGGAAGGATTCACACCATTATTTGTTTCATTTTTTCATTTTATTTTGATAGAAGGAAGGAGTATACACAAAAAGATTTATATTTATTATGCCGGAATATGCAGAAATAAAACTGTATTTTATCAAAATATTGTGGAAAGTACCCTGAAAGTAACTAATTACCTTTGAAAATAAGTCTTCAGTCAAATAATGGGATTACTTTCTTGGAGAAGTAATCAGTCACTATTTTGGAGTAACTTTGACAGCACTGGTCCTGGAACATCATTGAATTGAGAGAGGCTTTCATACATTGTAAAACTGAAAAGTTCGTCTCTCCAAGGAAACGGTGACTGGAGGAGCAACTGTATTTTATCAAAATATTGTGGGCAACTCTGGTTTTTTGACACCTGGACCTTATTTCTAGGTGTGTGCATGCTCATATACTCACTCAGACAAACATCGTGCAGCTCGGAATCCTCCAGAAGTTATTTAGATCCAACCGATTTAGCGGGGGCCACGGCAATGGAGCATCAGTGCGGGACATAATCTCTGCAAAATCTCTCATTTCGGCTGTATTTCTTCATCCATCGCCAGTGTTATCATAAAGTCAGCTCGTCTGGATGCTGGATGCAGAACTGGATGCTCAAAGTTCTGCTCTGCTCTGCTCTGCTCTGATGGGATCTGCTGCGCTTAGCTCTTCTCTGACACAATGCTAACTTAGCCACAATTAGCTCGGATGCTGGAGCCTCTCCCGTCAGCCGCCCGGCGGCCTGCGCACAGCGCTCCTCGCCCGGCTTGGAGACCTCCAGAGACACTCGGTGAGGAGAGACTTCCAGGAGCGCCCTGGGGTTGGATGCTCAAAGCTCTGCTCTGCTCTGATGGGATTTGCTGCGCTTCGCTCTTCTCTGACACCGTGCTAACTTAGCCACAATTAGCTCAGATGGGAACGTCGCGAAGCTCCTCTCCGCCTCCGTGGTTATGCGGCGGGTCCCCGCGCGCTCCGCGGCCGGCACGGAGCACGTCTCCGCCCGGGAGCAGAGATCCGGAGCTCTCCCGTCAGCCTCCGTGGAGCAGCTCCGGGCCGTTTATCCAATCGGCCCCAACTCGGCCCCTGGAAGTCAGACGCCCGGGTGCCGTGACAGCCGAGGCGGACTCAAAGTGCTTCTCTGCTGGGAAGAGGAGCTCCAACGTTCCCATCCGCGCTAATTGTGGCTAAGTCAGCGAAAACTGTCAGCTGACCCACCTGAAGACGGTAGACGAGCTGACTTCATGATAACACTGGCGATGGATGAAAAAATATAGCCGAAATGAGCGATTTTGCAGAGATTATGTCCCGCGCTAAAGCTCCATTGCCGTGGCCCCCGCTAAGAGCGGCTAAATCGGTTGGATCTAAATAACTTCTGAAGGACTCTGAGCTGCACGATGTTTGTCTAACTGAGTATATGAGCATGCACACACCTATAAATAAGGTCCAGGTGTCAAAAAACCAGAGTTGCCCTTTAATAGCAGGGTTTGGAGGGTTACTTTAAAATTGTAATCCAGTACAATTACAAGTTACTTGTCAAAAAATGTAATCAGTACCTTACTCTATTTACTTCAATTAAAAAGTAATGTACCAGCTTGCTTGTAATTAATTTTAGATTACTTCACCAGCAAACATAAAAATAAAGACAAAGACAAATACATTGTGTCATACGGCGTATTGACGAGTCCGCACACAGCAAACACTAAATGCTCTTAGTGTTGTGAACTCTACTGAAGTCTGTGTTCAGCCCCAATTATTACCAACAACATGACCTTTAACCTCTAAACCTACTGAGAATCTGACTTTCTTTCTTTCTGACTCAGGATCAGCTCCATCAGTTCAGACTGTGTTCCTCCAGTAGTTCTACAGTCCAGCAGCAACACCAGGAGCCGCATTGACAGCATTAAGAGACATTTATTTTATATACTCAATCTGCTGTGTAACTGCTGTACTGGGGAACAGTGTTTTGTGTTCAGGTATGCCATGCACAATATTTTATCAAGAGTTCAGAGCTCATTCATTCCTCAGTGACAGAAGGTAACGTTCAGTCTCCAATAAATTCTCCATACAGGCTGAAGATATTATTTCCTCCATCAGAGTCTTCTGGGATCAGCCTGGTGAGGCTGTGGTTCTCAGCAGCAGGTTACTGAGAGGTTAGCAGGCTAATAACACTTTAGCTTCACTGTGAGCTCAGGTGTGTGTCATACTGTACTTGTAAATGTTTCTTCAGGCTTGACATGGAGTCCCTGGATGTTGAGAGCATTTTCACAGCTGTGAGACAGAATTCATATTATACAGAGAAGTTCAGGGCCTCATCTGACTTAAATACAAAATGATGTCTAGGTTTCCAGCCAAAGAATGAGTTTCTCTCCCTGGGAGCAGCCATGACTCCAGCAGCAGGTGGTAAAATCCATGCCAACGCGGGTTGTTTCATTCATATGGTAATAGAGCGGGCGACTGCTCCAAGATATCCGTTGTTGCATTGTCTATTCTTTATATATCTATGGCGTTCATGCTTAATATCCGTGGTGGTGTTGCGGTCTGTGCCGTAAAGCGTCACAAATGTCTGTATACGGTGTGTATGTCTGTTGTAATTCTGGTATATTCTGCCTGATTTATAAAAGTAATCCCGATCAGTAATCCACATTTTTATCAAATATACCTGTAATGAGATTACATATTTTATTATGTACTGTAACGAATTACAGTTCCTTTTTTTTGTATCCTAATTCCATAACACAGTTACATGTAATTACTCCCCAACCCTGTCAATAGCAGATGAAGGGAAGGAAACATTTAGGCTGAATCCCATTTCACCCCTTGGCCCTCCCCCTCATTTTGTGCGTTCACGTGTAGGGGTAAGAGTGTCCCAATTGTCATTATGACGTAGGGGTAGGGCCAAGAAGGAGGGCTAGTCACCCCTCCAAACGGAGATTCTCCCGAGGCACATTCCAAACAGAGGGGTATGATCCAGTGGCGGCCGGTGGCGAGGGGCGCTTGTTTTGTCCGCCTGTACTGCGAGCGGTGGGCGGGGTTAGTTCACTTCCGCATTGGCGGGAGCGATCGTTTCCACACCTGCGCTTTCCAGGCACATTCCAGACTCAACAGATAGACGATTATTTTCAATAAACTGGTTTCTTCAACACTGCCCGCCTGGAATGCGCGGGTGGGAAACAAGCGCTCCCGCTAATGCGGAAGTGAACTAACCCCACTCGCCACTCGTGGTGTAGGCGGACAAAACAAGCGCTCCCGCCGCCGCCCCTTGCCACCGGCTGCCACTGGATGACAGATTTCGCTGAAAGCCTTACAAGATCGGCAAGATGGCGGCTTCCGCAACGAAAGAAGTTCATAAATGTAAGCATTTTGTCAGTTAAGAAAGTTTTAAAATGTAAGAAAAACATTCTTCTTCAGCAAACAATTGTCGCATCTGCCTACGTCATCGGCAGCGGCGACTACTGATGACGTACGCGATTGTTGAAGGGGTGTTCCAATTCGGAGGGGTTTACTTTCGGCCCCAACCCTTAGCACTCTGTTTCATAGGGGTAGGGCTAAGGGGTAGGGCCAGAAAGAGAAATGGGATTGGGCGTTAAAGTCAATACTGTGGAGTAAAGTTTGGGGGCCCCCTAGTGGCCCTTGGCCCCAAGCAGCTGGCTGCCTTGCCTGTTGATAAGCTCCTTCTCTGCGCTTGTGTGTGTGTGTGTGTGTGTGTGTGTGTGTGTGTGTGTGTGTGTGTGTGTGTGTGTGTGTGTGTGTGTGTGTGTGTTCTCGTATTTCTATCCTTGTTGGGGCCAAATGTCCCCACAAGGATAGCAAAACGTGGAACGACGTGCCTTGTGGGGACCTTTTTCCGGTCCTAAGTAGGAGAAACAGTGTTTTCTTGACCATGTTGTTGTTACTGAAAAAAGTAAAAGTGCAAAAACATTTCTTTAGGGTTAGGCTTTGTTGTGATGTGGGTTAGGGTTAGGGTAAGGGTCAGGGTTAGGGGCTAGACATGAATGGGAGTCAATGGACGGTCCCCACAAGGATAGAAATACGAGACTGTGTGTGTGTGTGTGTGTGTGTGTGTGTTCTTGTATTTCTATCCTTGTCGGGGCCAAATGTCCCCACAAGGATAGCAAAACGTGGAACGACGTGCCTTGTGGGGACCTTTTTCCGGTCCTAAGTAGGACAAACAGTGTTTTCTTGACCATGTTGTTGTTACTGAAAAAAGTAAAAGTGCAAAAACATTTCTTTAGGGTTAGGCTTTGTTGTGGTGTGGGTTAGGGTTAGGGTAAGGGTAATTAGGGTTAGGGGCTAGACATGAATGGGAGTCAATGGACGGTCCCCACAAGGATAGAAATACAAGACTGTGTGTGTGTGTGTGTGTGTGTGTGTGTGTGTGTGTGTGTGTGTGTGTGTACAGGTGTTAACGATGTCTAAATGAACTTCTATTGATGTAGCTCATTAAAAACGTCGTGTTACATTAGGATGTGATTCCATCTTCTGATGTGTGTTCACCACCGACGGGCTGATTTGAAAATGATTTACACGTGTTGATATGTGACACATGTTGGGTAACTTTGACCTGTCACCGTGCCTTGAATTTTGCCTCTCACATCTCCACCTCAAATGATTATTTTGCTTCTTGTTAAGGTGCTCCTCTGCTGCCTCAGCGCTGAGCGGACAAGCAGCCGTCAGGTCTGATTCCTCACAAAGCAACTTTGAGATACGTGATTTAATCCAGATCTGAAATTTGTGCTGTTCTCAACATAACTTTGGTGAATAAAATGTCCATGAAAGTAGAAGCCCTCATGTACTCAAATTTATCAGACTGAGTCGGAGCGTTTTCAAAAAGTTTTGTTTTCAGTGTGTATAGATAATTTTGTATAAAATCAACTGTTGCAAAATGACCCACCACATTTGGGGGGGAAAAAAACAGTGTCGTGGAGACTGAGTGAACAGATGTGTTAACACTGAGAGGAAACAGAGATGTTGACTTACATTTGAAAGGACTGAACACACAAATATTAACAGTGAGGCTTTCAGGGGGTCTCATCTCTGCGGAGTTTTTGTGTTTTCAGAAGTGGAATCAAATAGAGGAGATCTGAATCTGTGATAAGCAAGATTCCAACAAAAACAAATGGGAAAAGTCCTTTGACAAAAGGGGGATTTCCTGCTGTTGAAACAATAAAATATACATGTGGATATTGAGCCTGAAACACAGACAGGAGCAGTCGTTCCCCGGGAGTGACGTGGCTCACACAGTGTGAGCTGAGCTTCGGAGCAACCCTGAACTCTGCAGTGTGTGGAAATTGGTTTAATCTGCCTGTTTTCTGCTGAGAAGCTGACTCCACTGCTGTGGCAGGGGTAAAAGATGCAGCTGGGCTGTACTGCCACCTAGTGGACAAGAAAAAGTCACAGGCAGGAAGAAAAAGTGAAAAGAAAGGAAACAAACCATCTGCTAAAAACTTAAATGTGAACTAGAAAATGCTTTGGACTTTTCAGGGATTTTTTTTTTGTTTCACATGAATTATTTGAATTTGATTTTTAGATGTCTGGACACGTTGTCTGCCTCAAACCAAACACATTTTTACATAAACACATTAAATTTGGAAGTTCTTGAAAGAACTTCGCTTCCCTTTGCTGCAATCAAACTTGCCTCAAGCCCCTCCTGTCAGGATGAGAACTCTAAAATTGAAAATTCATGGTTATTATGCCATTATTTTACCAGTTTTTCCTACTTAAAATGGAATAGGGCTGTTTATCACCCTTGAACTGAAAATGTGTTTGACGTTCCTGATCTAGATGAACGAGGCTTTTGTGAATCGGATCATGTTGAATTGACAACCAATTGTTTTCTCTGTTATAAGTGCTAAGATATGATCTATGACGTGTGTTCAAACTAACTTCACTGTCTATATTTAATGTATGATGATTTTCAGCGTTCATTCAGTGCACCAGAGTACACCGCTCTGGTCAGCATCCTGACCAAAATCTCAGCAGCGCCTTCTAGGGTTACCAGTGATCTCTTTCCTTTATGAAAGACTTTGCTTGTAATCATCCTATTGCGTCTCTATTATAATGCATAAATAAGTCTTTGAGCAGCAAACTGCTTTCACAACAGGCCCAAGATTTCACTACTGCAACTACTTTACTAAAAAAAAAAAAGCAACAGCTCAGATGCAGGAGTGATTCTATACCAGCTTCAGATGAGGGCAAGCTAGAGCCAAGCAAAGCACTGAAGTGAAGAAAAGAAAGTAAACCTTTAAGAATTCAAACATTTAAAAGTAGATTTCAAGCATCTGAATTTGGCTCAGATAGTTTTTCATAAAACAAAACAAAATAAAATAAAACAAAAAAAAAAATGCTACGCATACAATGTTTTTCTCTTCTTGTTCTCATGGAAAAAATTGTATTTGTATCAGCATTTCTTTTGAATTTGAACAGATGACTGTGACTGAAACAGAAAGAGCTCTTCTGTAAAAGTGGGAACACGCATCCCTGTCAGGAAGTTTTTCCTAACATGACGTTTCACCATAACTGAGGTTTAAATGAGTTTATTATAACAAATAATTAAAAGTTTTGAAGCCTTTTCCCGCATTCAATACTTAATAAACTTATGTTGCTTAATCCTGCTTAGTCCTGAAGGGCCGATGTCCTGCATGTTATCGCTCTCTCCCCGCTGCAGCTCACCTCAGTCTCATGTTTGAAGTCTCCTCAAACTTGTGGAAAAGCCCGCTAACGAGTCCCTCATTGCAATCACCTGTCCTACAGCTGGGGGCAAACTGAAACATGCAGGACGTCGGCCCTTCAGGACCGACTTTGGACACCCCCGGTCTAATGTCATCTGTATGTGAGAAAGTTTGTTGCAAATGCATGAATTAAAAGAAAAGAAAAACCTCAAAGTTCTGTCATTCTCAGTTTTATTTTATTATTATTTTTTTTCTTTACAATTTTTTGATACAGCAGCTTTTGTTTTGTATCAAAAGTCTCTTTTTGAGCAGTTTGAACAAACACGTTGAGCCAAGCCCGACACACTGATGCAGGTTCAGGCTTGGCAATGGCAATATTGTACTATGATGCTTCGGGATCATAATAATGTTGGATAATTTAAAGGAAAAATCATCATTTTAACAATTTCACACAGCAGCTACATACAAACTTTCAAGTTTAAATTCCATTAAGTTAACCTAAAATATTCGTGCCAAAAGTTTCCTTAGGTCAAGTTTTGATTTGCTAAAAACCTGCTACCAATAACATGTAACACTGTCGATTTGAAAAAAGAGAATTTTCCTTTAAACTATTACCCTGTAGAGAACAATACAATGTGGCATAGTTGGTTAAAATCAAGACTTTGCTAACAAAAAGGTAACCTAGCACCACACGTATATTAGAAACACAAAGAAAGAAAACGCTCTCAAGTTACCTAACTAAACCTAAAGGAGAGCTGTGCATATCAAACCAGATATTGTACATCATGATGCTTAAAAACAGATAAAAACCGTGATGCACAGTGGGCATCTGTAGCAGTGTTTCTCTGCAACCTGTACAGAATAATTACTAAAGTTACTTACAGAACGAAAGCCAAACCGAAAACATGTTGCTGAGAGAGAATAATGTATCGTCGGCGTACGTGATCACTCCATGTAAAACGGTAAGCAGAAGAGTTGAAAGATAAATTAATTCTAACTTATTATAAATTAGAATCTGCATCAACATGCCTGATCTTTTTTATTTTAAACTATACACAATAAGGAAAGATTCAAAATACAACATTTACAATTATTGCTTGACATTCAGGTATGGCTATGTTCGTTACTTGCCAGAAATACTGATTGCTGCTAGAACAATAAAACCGTGGGTGGGAAAACTTAACTTTAAGTATGTATCTTGTTGATTGGCTTGATTGATATTAAAAGCCACACACATGATGAAGGTAGCTGGAGAGTTAGAGAGAGCAACAGTAATGACTTGACTTTTTCAGAGCAACTCTGAACAGAAAGCTGATGTACATAAAGCAGAAACTGGAACCAGCAACATTTAAGCCATAATCACCCAGAGGTATATAAAGTTTAAAGTCTCTCAAAGTATGGGAAATTGTGAGAGGGCTGACCGAATGATGGATTTCTTGATCTTTTTCACTTCATAAAGTAAAATGTGTGGCGTTTGGGATCCATTGACAAAAATATGACTTTTCTCATCTTTGATAGGAGCTCTGCATACAACGTTTAAAACTTCAAATACACTTAAAACAAACTTTAGTGATAAAATTTGGTTTTAATAAAATACCAGAGGCATTTCTTTCCACTTATCAACTTTTTTTTAATCATTGTTTCTTCCCAAAAGTCCTGCTGTATGTCCCTCCTGTAACTGTATATTGTTCACCACAGCGAATGCTAACCTGTTAGTCCATGTAAAAACTTCACAAGTCCCTAGCAGAGTAATTAATGACTCTTTCATACCACATAACAAAACTGTTTCAAGCTGTTGTTATCACAGTTATATGAGAAGAAGCCTCAAACTACTCCCCATAAAACCACTCTGGGTCTTTACTGAGGCTTCTTAGAATTAAATGACACCTGTTCAGAAATATAGTGACGCCGGGACAGTCAATGACCAAAAAAAAAACAAAAAACAACCAAAGCAGACCCCCCCACCCACCCAGATATATAAGATTCTCCTGAATGCTGAATGAAGTAACTTTTAAGGGTGGATATCTTCATCTAGCCTATATCTTATGGCTGGTTGTATTAATGGATGTGAATCTGAGGCTTCCATGTTACCAGAAGGGATTTGGATCAAGCTAAAAAAAAAAAACAAAAAACAAATATGTTCATGCTATCTTACAAGATAATCACAATTTTTTACACCGAAAATGTGTATTTTAATGAATGATTCAATGGCACATTGACATCACAGAACTACCAGCAGAACCACTGTAATTTGCTTTTCCTTTTCAGTCAGGACTGATGCTCAAGTTCTTCCATATGAATTGAAACAAAGGATGAAAAGTTAATGTTTGTCAAGCAATAAGACTTGATGAAGATTTACCTGTAGACAAATATGTAGTTAACAAAGATTTTAGTTCTTTAATCAGCCACATACTTCCTAATTAGAGCTTAAATTTTCGGTTTGTGAAGTTGTCTGCTTTGAGTCGTTGAGAAAATTGGTAAAAACTGGATTTTGTATTTATTTTTTGCTGTGGAAAATGAAGACATACAAGGAAAAATAGTAAAGTTAGGTAGTAGATAAACTCATTGTAGTGCAACACATTTGTATTTTCACACTGCATAGTTTATTTTGTCCAGTCAGTGCTGTATTGCTTTTGAAAAAAACATGTTTGTCATATTGCTTTTATTTAAATTGCAAATGAATCTTGGTGAGTATTCTGTATGTTTGCATTTCTGATATATAAAAAAAATACATTTTATTTCAAGAACCCATGTGATGAGACATCTGGGGTTTTGGATTAACTTTCTTGTCTTATGGGACTATTCGTTTTTCATTTGTTATTTGAAATTAATCTGTTTTTTTTAATCACCTATAAAGTCTGTGTAAAGCCGATTTTCAGATGAGTTTTCCCCTCACACCAGTCGCCTGTATGCCCTCCCTCACTGGCCTTCCTCTTCTCGGCTGACATCCATCCTCAGCATACATTTTCTGGTACCTTTATACCAGCAGCTCATACTGTGAAAAAACATGTCAGCATTTAGAACTGCTAACTCACCTCAATCATCCATCTCTACCCGCTAGCCGACAACGCTTGTGTTAACCTGTCAACTCTGGAGATCACTCTTTAGCATATACAGCCTGGGAACAGAGAAGCAGCTGAGAATCTCACAACTTGAAATAATTGAACATATTTTCAAACTGGACAGAGAATTCTTACTGCTTTACACAGACTCCAATCTGCTGTGAGAGTATCTGTTGACCTGAGCAGACAGCTGCTTCATGTTTCTGCTTCGCAGAAATACATAAAGCTGCACTAAACTGATGGGAATCATGTGAATACTTGTTGGATCTAGATGGTTTACGCACATGCAACAGAAAAAGTACAGCCTGCACTTGAGTGTGAGAGCCACCAGGTGGAGCTAGAGGTTTAGATACAGCAGCTGGCAGATAAACAGGCAGGAAAAGAGGAGGGAGGTGGAACAGGAATAAAATCATTCCCAGTTATGTTCTTCTGCTGAATCCAACTGAGAGTCTCTTTTAGATTTACTACAAAGTTCCAGAGTGACAGAAAATCAGTGCTGAAGAAGAAGAGGTGACGTCTGGATGATCCGGTGAGGAAAACAGAATCCAGGTTTCAGTGAGAGTCCTGAAAGTGCTTTTTTAAAGCCGGGTCCAGATCCCGCCTCCCGGATAAGACCACCTGACCCTGTGAGAGGAGGACGAGCCGCACACCAGTTCAAGTGTTCAGCGCTCGCTCAGTAACCATCCCGTCCTCCGTGTCCCCGTGGAGACCGGGCCCGACCCGTCTGGATCCAGCAGCCGGGCGCTGCTCGGCTCTGCGGGGCGTCGCCTTCAGTCGCCGGGCTGCAGGTTCAGTTCCAGGTCGGCGCCGAACAGCTCCTTGTAAAGAGGAGGGAAGTGCGATCGGACCACGTCGGGGTAGACGGCTCTGAACGCCAACAGCTTCTCTGTGTGCCGACTGCACAGCGAGCGCAACGCCGACACCTTACATCTGAGCTGAGGAGGCAGAGGAGAGGGAACAAAGGTCAAACCAGAGAGGAAGAGAGTAGAGGGGGAAGACACGAGGAGGGGAAAAGAAGAAAACATTAGGGAAAAGACGAGCAGAGGCAACAGAAGAAAGGACAGAGTCGAAGGAAAGAAAGAAGAAGGAGAAGGAGAAGAAGAAGAAGAAAAAGGAGAAGGAGAAGGAGAAGGAGAAGAAGAAGAAGAGAGTTAAAAATCAGGGGAAATGCAGGAGAGGGCAAGAAAACAATTAAAAAGTGGTTAAAATTGTTGTGACAGAGCGGGAAGAAAAAAGGAGGAAAATGTGGAGAGATTTAAAAAAAAGATGTGTTCAAGAATGGCGAGAGAGGAGAACAGACAAAGAAGAAGAGAGAAAATAGAAAAGGACAAAGTAAGATTTGGAGAAGAATGGGGCAAGACAGGAAGGAAAAGAAGCAAAGAGGTGAACGGAGGTCAGGAGAGGCAAGAGAGGATAAATAAAATGAAAGGAGACATGCAAAAGAATGGAGGGAATAAGAGAGGAGACGTGGCGTGAACGGGTGGGAATTACAGAAAAGTGGAAAGTTGAGATAAGAAAACGTTAGAGAAGGAGAAACATGAGGACGAGAAAAGCAGAAATGAGAGAAGAGAGAGAGAAAAGCAGCAAAGGAGAGAAGAAAGGAAAAGATGAAAAGAAGAATGAGGACAAGATGTGAGCAGTTCTGATATAGAAAGAAAACTAGACAAAAACAAGAACGTGGGAGGAGTTAAGATCGAGAAAGGAGGAAAAGAGGTGAAAAGACACGAGCAATGAGGAGATGAGAAGAGGAAGGATGAGACCAGTAAAAAAAAAAAAAAAGGAAAAAGGGAATGAGTAGTGCGAACAGAGAACAGAAAACAGGAGTCGAGGAAGTGGAGGAGGAATGAGAAAAAGAATAGAATTGGTGATAAGATGAGAGGAGACAAATGGAGGGAAGGAAGCCAGACATGTCACAAGGAAGGAAGGGAGGGAGGGAGGGAGGAGACAAATGGAGGAGAGGCAACAGAGAAGATGAGGCAACAAAAAATGTAAAGGAGAGGTGAAGAAGAGGTGAAACAGGGAGACCATGGAAGGAAGCGAGAGGAAATGAGGACACAGTGAAGAAGAGGAGAAAGACAGATGAAGAAAATAATGGAGTAAGAAGGAAGAAAGAAAAGACAAATGAAGAAGACAGAGAAGGACTCCCAGCAATTTAAATTTAGAATGGTTTTAAAAAACCTAGAATTGACTTTAATGTGTAACAAAAATGTATCATTTGCTGATTTTCTAATTTAGAACCAAATCATAGACAAGTAGTTCAACGAGTTTTCCACTAGAGAGCAATGTTGCAAGATTTTCCACTTCCCTGGATTCCTGATGAAGTTTTAAACATATTGTATCAAACTGCATGATGCAACTCCTCATTTTGCTTTGGGATACACAGTTGTTGTTTTTGGGTGGTGTGTTTGAGTTTGGGCTCCTTGTTGTTGCTTCCTGTAGAGAGTTCGGTACCTTGGTGAGCACTCCGTCCTCCCGCTGGTTCTTCTGCAGGACATGCTGCAGGGCCAGCTGCGTCTTCTGCTGCAGCTTCTCCACCTGCAGCTTCTCCTGCAGCCACGAGCGGTCTGCGTGCGCACACACACACACGCACACACACAAACACACCCACAATTCATTGACTTAACCCAGAAATTTCACTTCCCAAGCACTAACATTCCAACTTATCCTCGTTTGTCCAGCAGGAACCAAACAAGCCAACCAACAAGTTAGTGTCTTCATATCACATGAGCATGTAAAAAGGGCCACACACACTCTTAAAGGTCACTGTAGAAAGGTCAAGATGGCAGAGAGATATAAATACGTACCGGCAGAAAGCAGGACAAATGCTGAGAAAATAGCGAGTTCATCCTCAGACAGATGCAGCGAGCACATGCTTTTAGCGAAGTCGAACACTGACGTGATCAAGTCGTCACAACCTGGTGAGCAACAACACAGAGAGATTGTGGAAAACATCAAAATAAGACAATGATAAAAGCACAATGGCGCTTTTATGACACCAGTAAGTCTCAGAGCTTCCACAACAATGCTCAGCATGACTGAGGTGCTCCTTCGGTAAACAGGAGTAAGTTAACGGGGACGACTGCTCTGTTACACCAGTACTCAGACAGCAGTGGGATCTGAGTGCAGGACAGAGAGACAGCAGCTCTGCAGCTCAGCAGTCCAGCAGGTCAAGTCCCGCTCACACCACAACATTTTAAACTATTGCCGTGTTTTGAATGTCGTGTTACAGAGCGTGGATGTTTGGAACCAACTTTTTGAAAACACCTCTCAATGTGAAAGTTTTTCGAAAATGTTCATACTCCATCTCCATGGAAACGAGGGAAGCCACAATTTTTCAGAAACACTGCTACCGCGTATCTGCACCACGGCTGCTGTAAACAGTTTTTCTGCACATACACTAGTAGATGGACAGTAACAACGGCCTGGATTGTTCTCCATTGTGTGTGTGTGGTTCTATCAAAAAGATAACCAGCAGCACCTACTAGAGGCCCAACATGAAACCACACCCTTTTCAAAGCAATATTGTGTGAACGCAAAACTTTTCTGAGTCAAAAACACAACATCAATGTGTTTTCACTTGAACACTTGAAGCGCAGCTGTATAAACAGTGCCTAAATATAGAATCAAAATAACCTGTCAGCTCACCAAAGCTGAAGTAACTGGGTTATAATTTCACCATAATAATGAATTATAACTTTTGAAGCAGTGCTGCAGTAATGAGTACTAATGTACTAAACACATGATCACATCAGCACACTGCTTAAAATCATTCTCTGTTCATTCAGACTCAGACTGGACCTCACCAGAATTTATCTGAATAAACAGCCACTGCTGCAATATCTCATTACAGCTCGTTTCATAAATGGGAATTGAAAAAAAAAAGAAAAACCCTCAGACTTGCTACAATTCTGCAATTTCATTTAGCAGACGCTTTTGTCCAAAGCGACGTACAGCACAAGCAAGACTTGCATGTCACTAAATTCAACAAAAGCTTCTTTTATTGGGGGGTGTTGGCAGAAAACTTGTGAAAAATGTTGTGTGCAGACAGTGGGATTATTCCACAGCAAAGGTAACAACAACTGTTAGAATGAAGTGAAATGCACTTAATTCAAGCAGTACCAGTCCTTCTCAGAGGAAAACACAAAATGACAGGACACACACCAGGACAACTAAAAGGACAGCTTCCATCTTCTGACGCTGAGAAAACTGGATGAAGGCAGTTGTGTTTTTATCAGTCAGGAGCTGCACAACTTTTCCAAACTTTGACAGTAAAGCAAAGGAATAAAAACAGGGAAGGTAATATTATCTGTGTTGAACAGTAACGCCGTCCATGGCGGCCTTTAGGCTATAAGCGGTGTGAATTTATCTTTGATCCATTCATCAATAAATTAATTCTAACCGAGGAGGAGTTATTTTTTGATCTCCTGCTGTCCGACGAGTTTCTCCGCTCACCTAAAGCTTTGAAGACTTCCGGACCTGCGAACTTGCCATCGAAGTAGACGGTGTTGTTCTGTGAGTCGAACACGCGACACATTCGCACCAAGACGACCTCCAGAGATCCTGACAGAGAAAACACAAACAGAGACGAGTAAATGTTTTAATCAAATGGGGCCAAGTCCAACCACACCACAGTGACTCAATAAATCATTCAAGATGATTCAGATTTCATTTAATATAGGTAACTGTAACACAAATGCTGTCTTCTGAAGCAAAGTGTATGTTGGCAACACTAATGACTCTAAGACAATATGGGCTCCAGACTGCGGTGTGATCCATCAGCTTTATAACTCCTAGTGAATTTAAAATCTGTTTTTATACTGAAAATTTGTCACATCTGTGGCGTGTCTGCAAATGTCTCAGCAAATAGCATCTGCTGCTTGCACTAAAATGGCAAAACACTAAATCTTTATGCAAAACAGTAAATATGTGCTCTGTGCTTAAATAAAGCAATAAATCAAGAGTTACTAAAGTAAAAAGAAAAAAAAAACCAACAAAACAAATTTACAGAACATTAGGTAATGACTGAATATGACTGAATATGCTGCATGTTTTTTTTATTTCTCGGCACCATCGGGTGTAACAACCAACCACCCTATTATCTTATCATTCATCTATTTACTTACTAGTTAAATAAATAATCTGATGTGTGGGATGGAAGGTGACGTGTCTGCGGTTTAACCTGCTTTTTCACACATCATTGACAAGAATAGATTCCACCTCACTACTTAACCTCTTATCGAACCGGTGAGGGAAAAAGCACCCAGAGAACATGCAAATTCTACAGAAAAAAAATTATTTAATGCTTGAGGGCATTTCAGTGTGGAGTTTGCATGTTCTCCCTGTGTATGTTTGGACTTTCATTTGTTGACCAGAGGAAAATCGCAGGATTTTTTTTTTTTTTTTTTTTCTTGAATCAGTCCCATCAGAAGTGGCTGCTGCTCTCACCGGCTTTCAGCAGCACGATCTGGTCGTTCTGGCAGAGGTCCATGAAGCCATCGATGCGTTTGGCGAACTCCACCACATACTGGATGGCCTCGGTGATTTTCACCGCACAGAGCTGCCACATCAACTCCTGAGGCTGCGGGCAAGAAAGGGTAAAACAAAACACACAGAACAGACGTGAAGTTTGACAAAGACGGTGTTTTCGAGCTTGAGCAACAACGGCCATGTGGATCTTGCTGGGTGGATTATATGTTGATCATTTGGTCAGTAGATACGCTCTACAAAGATGAAACATGAAGATGATAACGGGAATCAAACACACCTTGCTCTGATAGCTCTCCACCTCGTCCTGCATGAAGCTCTGCCAGCTCATCTGCTGCAGCTCCTCCCTCAGGTACTGACACGTCTCCAGGTGAGACTTGGAGATGATCTGAGCCAGGTGATCTGGAAGAAAACAAAGGAACATGTTGATGTGGCAAGAACGAGGCCGCAGAAACGCTGTCAACCACAATCCTTTGAGGATCTCTGGGGCGACCGAGGTTCCCTCGGGAACGGCAGACCAGGCTTTATGCTCTTTAAACCTCTTTGAAAATCTCGAAGGTGAACGATCTGCATGTAGAGTATGAAGCATTTGATCATTCAGAATGAAAAGAGTATTAACGAACATGGCCCTCAATGAAAAATTTCATCAGGAAGCAGTTTCTTTATGGGATAACTACGGGAGGAAATCTTGAATTATGTCTGAAAAGTTTGCAGTTTTGAAACTTCGCTTGATGTGTTAAGCACAATCTGAGATACTGTGTCTCATTAATAAGACTGAGATGTGCAGACAAGCAACCGTTCCTCTTTCTACGACTTTGATTCAACAAAAGACGACATGCCTACAATGTCTACGGTTTGTTTGTGAGTTTAGTAAAGTCAGAAGTCCGACCTTGGTATTGTGTTTGGACCGAAATAAAATGGAAACTGAATGTTTATACGTGCACCTCTAACAAGCTACAAACCCAAGAAAAGCATACAGTAACTATTGTTCTCTGCAGTTTGGGCAAGCTGCTGCTAATTGTTGAGGATACATGAATGAATACGAAATAACAGCAGAGATCAAAAGCGCCGTCGCATAAGGTTAAGAAACACAGCCACTTAATAAAGCTTGGGATTGTTAGTAGGGGCTTTATGAGAACGAAGAAGTGAATAAAGAAATCACCAGGGATGAGAAAAAGATGATTTCCCCCTACGAGTGCCCTGCCACGTCCCAGTTGGCCCTAATTAACAGACAGCTAATTACCACACAGAGATTTTAATGAGCTCTGAAGATGAGTTTCCAACCTCCTGCTATTTTAAACCACCTTTCTGTCTCTGTTTGCCCCCACGCTTCTCTCTCTTTTGTCTCTCCACACCCATCTTTTGTGGCTCCTCATTCCTCCCTCTTCTCCCTCCTTTATCTTTTCTTCCTGCTTCACCTCTTTCCAGATATTTCCTCATCTTCTGTTTGTTTTCCAACCGCCAGCTCTCAGCTATTTTCCTCCAAATGGTGGATAATTCATTTCTTCAGTCTCGCTCCAGAGCTCTACACCTTCTGACGGTGGAGGCTTTTTTTACTCACTGTAAGAGGCCAAAGTTGCACTCAGACTTGGAACAAACTCACTGAGCAGCTCACCGGAGAAAAACTAATTCTAACACAAGAAAATATCACATAACTATTTTACTGATGTTTATAAAAAATTATCAGATATAGATAGATAATGATGGCCAAAATATATTTGTCTTGTTGGATATTCCCCGACGTCAAACGTTTTACCAACGATAACTGTTTCTTGTCAAATCAAGTGAACAATAAAAAAATTAAAAATCAGCTAAACATGCCGGTTAAAGTATGCAGCACTCATGCCAAACATTTTTAGCATCTTAAAAAATGCTGGTAAATTAGTTATAATGTATGAGAGATACAGCAGCTAAAGTGACAAAAAACTAATAAAAACAAATTCTGAGGAGCCAGAAGTGAAAGAACCTGCAAACATCAGTTCGGAGTAGACGTGTAAAAAATAATTAGCAATAATAGTAAATGTTCACTAAAGTGAGTTCATTAACACTTTAACATTAGTTAACTGTTCCAGGATTTAATATTGTTTGATGTTGGTGAAATATCAAAGAAAAAGTTCAGTAAAAGATTTGAGAATGTGAGTAGAAAAAAAAAAATGAAACATTGAGGAAAATTTGATCTTAATACGTCGGCAAATGTAGATAAAAAAACAGTACCAACATTAGAAAGACATTTTTTAAAAAATATATCCAATATTTGTACGTTTATTTAATGCTTTAGTAAACTGTAATATTTTTCAGAGTTCATGGAATAAATTGTTAAAATTTTATGTCAGGATTTTACTGACGTTGAAGAAATATTAAATTGAAATGTTTTATTTTTGCTGCTTTCATTCACATTTGGAACATTCCTCCTGAACATATCTTGAATGTTAAACATTCCCAAAGGAAGTTCTGTACGTGCTGCGTTTTTGTCGCATTTCTCTGTTTGCTTGATCGGATTAAAAAGAAAAATCTGGCAGGATTTATTTCAGACTTGGTTCATGATACCAGTGGCAGATTAGTAACTGTTGCAGGGGTCTGGGGGGACTGGCTGCGTATGAAGCCTGCGGCGGACAGCAGGAGCTCACACCACAGCAGTCAATGAGACGGAGACACCAGAGTGACGAGTTCAGTGTTGAGATCAAAGGGTTCGGGGGCTGCAGGCTCCGGCGCCGCTCACCGAGTTCGGCCATGGACACTGTGGGCGACGAGTCTCCGTTGCTGAAGGAGCAGTACGGAAAGAAACCGTTACTGGAGCCGTAGTCGCACAGGGGCTCGGGTTTGATGCCGTTGATGTCGAGGCCGGACTGATCCGGAGACGGCTGGATGTCCAGGTAAAATCCCCCGCCGCCTCCCCCGCCTCCTCCTTCTCCCGAGTCTGCCTGTTGACGGAAACCACCACGTACAAGATGTCAATAAATCTGCAGTTAACCTCAGCGCACCAGAAAAACGGAAAAGAGCGCATACCTTTGACGAGAGCGATCCTCCCTCGGGCGAGTTCTGCTCCCCGTAGCGGCCCACCTCGTCGGGGAGCTCGGTGAGGCCCGAGGAGGACAGGGTGTAGTGCGGGGACAGCGACTCGGCCTCGCCCGGGCTGGGGCTGCCCAGGCTGGGCCGGGACAGGAGCAGAGGACCCTGCTGCTGCTGCTGCTGCAGGCGGTGCTTCTGGACCTCGGCGTACAGGCTGTCCCGCTGCTTTTTAGACATACGGCCAAACTTTACAGCTGCGAGAGACGAGAAACAAGCAAGAACAGCAAGCATTATTATTCACCGTCGGACAACAACACATTTAACTAAATGTCATCTAAATTCAGTGTTTGAGACCCCCCACCGAGTCTCTCATCTACAGATCCTTCTCAAGCAGTGGACTGAGTCTGGAGTAGAAACATCCAGAGCCACCGTGCACAGGCGTGTGCAGGAAATGGGCTACAGGTGCCGCATTCCCCAGGTCAAGCCACTTTTGAACCAGAAACAGCGGCAAAAGCACCTGACCTGGGCTACAGAGAAGCAGCACTGGACTGTTGCTCAGTGGTGCAAAGTACTTTTTTCGGATGAAAGCACATTTTGCATGTCATTCGGAAATCAAGGTGCCAGAGTCTGGAGGAAGACTGGGGAGAAGGAAATGCCAAAATGCCTGAAGTCCAGTGTCAAGTACCCACAGTCATGATGGTCTGGGGTGCCGTGTCAGCTGCTGGTGGTGGTCCACTGTGTTTTATCAAGGGCAGGGTCAATGCAGCTAGCTATCAGGAGATTCTGGAGCACTTCATGCTTGCATCTGCTGAAAAGCTTTATGGAGATGAAGATTTCATTTTTCAGCACGACCTGGCACCTGCTCATAGCGCCAAAACCACTGGTAAATGCTTTACTGACCATGGTCCTGCTGTGCTCAGTTGGCCTGCCAACTCTCCTGACCTGAACCCAGAGAGACTCTGTGGGATATTGTGAAGAGGAAGTTGAGAGTCACCAGACCCCCCACTGTGGATGAGCTTAAAGCGATACTTCAACATTTTGGCAAATTGGCCCATTTAGCGCAATTCCTTAGTCATTTCGAACAGCATACTTACTTTTTTTGTGAGGGCGAGCTGTTGTTTATTCAGAGGCGAGTCGGGGAAGGTTTTAAGGACAGACACAATGGAGGTGAAAGGTATTTTTGTTCCCCCTCGTCAAACTCATCAAATACACAATCCAACAACCCCAAAACACTTTGGTGGACACGTTATAATCCGCACATTCACTACGCTGTGGAACACCAACAAATAATATTGTAGCGTTACGACACTGAAGCAAATACTGGGAACTACTTTTTCTTTTGAAATCACTACGCCCAGACGCCATGTTTAGTAAGTAGTTCCGTCTTAGCTATCTTCGCATAAACAACTCAATCTGGTAATTTTGCATTAATATTTCACAGCGTAGTGAATGTGTGGATTATAGCGTGTCCACCAAAGTGTTTTGGGGTTGTTGGAATGTGTATTTGATGAGTTTGACGAGGGGGAACAAAAATACCGTTCACCTCCATTGTGTCCGTCCCGAAAACCTTCCCCGACTCACCTCTGAATAAACAACAGCTCGCCCTCACAAAAAAAGTAAGTATGCTGTTCGAAATGACTAAGGAATTGCGCTAAATGGGCCAATTTGCCAAAATGTTGAAGTATCGCTTAAAGGCCGCTATCGAAGCATCCTGGGCCTCCATAACACCTCAGCAGTGCCACAGGCTGATTGCCTCCATGCCACGCCGCATTGAGGCAGTCATTTCTGAAAAAGGATTCCCGACCAAATATTGAGTGCATAAGTGAACATAATTATTTGAAGGTTGACATTGTTTGTATTAAAAATACTTTTATTTTATTGGTCGGATTGAATATGCTATTTTTTTTTAGATAGGAATTGTTTGTTTTTCTTCACTTTTTGGCCAAAATCATCAATATTAAAACAATAAAAGGCTTGAACCACTTCAGCTGTGTGTAATGAATCTAACATATATGAAAGTCTAATGTTTATCAGTGCATTACAGAAAACAATGCAATTTGTCACAATATGCTAATTTTTTTTAGAATTACCTGTATTTTATCGTCATTTAATTTCTAACCATCAAAAGCAGTGTGTCTACACAGGAGACATTCAGTTCAGCGCTGAGCAAGAGGTCAGAGGTCACCTGTGAATTCAAATTACTCAGTACTGATAAACTGTAACCAGCCAATAGGGCAAAAAAGACATAATAGTAATCTGATCTGAAGAGCAGAGACTGAGTCAGGTGAAATACTGTCCCTTACTTTAGTTCAGTTTTTTTTTTCTTTTCCCAAACCAGTAACTGCATTTAACATTTCACACATAACAAGGGTCTCATCCATACACCTAAACAAGAAGTATTCAGATACAGGGTAGATGTAACGTTCATTTTTTGTAGGATTTTTCTTCAAAGTTTGATCATAACATCACTAACTCTGGAAGCACATTAAACCAAAGTCATTAATCCATCAATGGTGACTGAAAGTCATTTGATCACTCACTTTTGAACCGATTTAGAGAAACCAATTCACTAAGAAGCAAACCTTTAAATTGTGGAGGGAAACCAGAGCACCCAGAAAAAACAAAAAAGAAAACAATAACAGCATGCAGGAAGAATATGCAAACTTCACCAAACCCATGCAGGGTGTTTCTGTTTGGTTTTTTTTTTCTTTTAATCTTTATGTTTTATGAGTGTATGTGGGTGTGTTCTTTTGGTAGGGGGACACTCAGGTATGCAAAAACATGTCTACTGGGTAAATGCTCATTCCCTCTGATCACATGTCCAAGCTGTGCTCCTTTTTCCACCTCATGGCTTCCAGCTACCACCAAACTTAACTTGGAGCAAGCAGATGTCGGAGATGGATGGAGGGGCTATTATTAAAAAATTTAAATAAAGCAGTATTCTATCAGTGTACAGCTGGATGTCCGGGCAACATGCTGCAAACATCCGCACTCCTCTGCACAGCTGCTGTTGTGTGGCTTTTTCTATGTTTACACACACAAATTGCTGACTGCCAGATGTTAGTGCAGGTGACAGTGTGCTTGTAGGTTAGGCACGTTTCTGTGTGTGTGTGTGTGTGTGTGTGTATCTGTGTGTGTGTGTGTGTGTGTCCACCTCACCGTCTCGGGACATGCCCACGGCGAGACATTTCTGCAGACGGCAGTGCTGGCAGCGGTTTCGGCTCGTTCGGTCGATCAGGCAGTTTTTCTGGCGCGGACACGAGTAGCTGGCGTTGCTCTGCTGACTCCGCCTGAAGAAACCCTGCAAGACGGTCAAATTATGGCGCTTACAGTCCATGCTGACGCACACTGGACATAATTTGTCATTTAAAATAACAAAAGGTGAACAATGAATGTTTCGTCAAAGCCTTTGATTCCCAGAATTCAAAATCAACACTTGAACAGAGTGACACATCTTTTGTTAGAACACAACCAAATGCATTGAAGAGACCGAATACACTGATTTTTTTTTATATTCAGTTCTAAAAGTTTGCTTTCAGAGAAACAACACTGCTTTCACCCTCTACTTGTTGCTTCTAAAAGTATGCATCTTTAAACGTTGAAATACCTCACTTGGTCATTTTTGTTGGGTCCCTGAAAAACCACATCCAGTAATAATTCGGGATTCTCTTCACACAACCAAGTCATAGTCACACTTCCTCAAGAGTTAATGCCCGAAGTGCTAATTTAAGCCTCTCTAATGTGTGAATTTAGAGTTGATATTGGGGCCTGTCTGGAGGTATGTGTGCTTGGCCGTCCTCAGCTCCCATCAGCCCGTCTCTCTCCCTCTCCCTCCTCTCTGTGTTTGCACAAAGATAAATCTCCATCAGCTGCTCGCTGGCTGCGAAATGAGCCTCCAGCTGTCACATCAGCAGCTGCTGCAGCCCAGCACACCAGCTTGTTCGGGGAGTCGCTCTAACTGGGGGAAAAGCCTCTCCGAGCCAAACGGCTGCGTCTGACAGTCCAGACCCGACGTCAAACGCTTCCTCCGATTCTGGTAATGAGGCTCAGTCTTTGGAGGCTGAGACGGGGGAAAAGACGACGAAGCCGCACAGCTGTCGGGACAAAACACGGCTCTGTTCCTAGAGCACAATAGTAATACTACACTGTGACGTTTATGTAAATACTACAGTCATGAAGTCATTTTTCCCCGACAAAAATGTTGATAATGAACAAGCCTACGAAAGCCTTTCAGTTATTAGTTGAATTAACAACTATTCCCCTCATGGTCCTAAAACATAATGAACATAAACACAGATTAAGATGCTGCGACTACTTTATTAATCGTCAACTTATACCGACTATATTTCATTTGGCTCCAGTCTGCAGATTTAAAATCAGTATTACTGAACTCAGAATCTACGACCACAGTTTGTTATTTTAGTTGGACATGAAAACAGGTACAAAGCTGCTGTCTCTCTGTTCTGCACACTGGTTGTTATAGGACTAAACTCCTTTTAACTGGAGAACTGTATCTTCATTTTGCTCTCACTCTCTCTGGATCCATTTTCATTATAAAATATCAATATTTACATTTCAGTAATAAATTTTGGATAAATGTCTGTTTTTCATCAAAGATATTCCATCTTATTTCCTGCTGGCTGGCATGCTGCTTGTACAGTTGTTTAAAAAAACCCACACATGAAGGCTGATCCCAGTTATGTTTGGAGATAAAGAGTAAAAAAATGTTGCTTTAGTAGCTGTAGTTTGAAATAAAGTGCATTCAACACCTTTCAGCAATATTACCTCTGGTTTCATTTCAAGAACAAAATAAATGCAATAACTTTCAATAACCAGTAATTGTTTTATATTGTAAGGTAAATCAACTTAAAGTTAACTCGTATCCTTGATAAAGGTTTAATCTTCAGTAACTTGCACAACACTGATTTTTACTCATTGACTCTGTGAGGTTTTTAGAGCTCTAACTTCCTACTCAGAAACCCGTGTCTTCCAGTGTCACACAGTAACAATATAGTCTTCAAAAACAAAAGCAAAATACAAGGTATTTTTGAATACACTGAGCCAAAAATATCAGAATACACAAGAACGTGACTCACTTAAGATTTCTTGAATTAGGAAGAGACAGCTGGATCACATCGGTACAACAAATCTTATTAACAATTATATTCCTGCTGATCAGTGGTGCTGTATGTCATATTTAGGTTACCATGCCTTAAATAAGCATTACAGACAAGAAAAGTTACTACTTTTGTTAAAAACTTTAACGTAAGCAATACAAATTTTCTCAAATGTATTTATGATTTTATGTGCATAATCAAATCCTTTGAAAAACGCACTTTAACGTTGATGCAACTCAAAATAAGACGTTTCAATCAGAATAAATTATGGACATTTAGGATATCTTTAATTCATCAAGTGAGGGGATGACCAATCATTTACAAATTGTTGACAATTCATTCTAGTAAAATTAGCAAAATGGTACTTATTTATCCCTGATTAAAGGTTATTTTTACTTTCAAATCTCCAGTCGAAAATGAAGACAGTTTTATTTTTATTTTACAGAAAGATAAAATATAAAGTTGGAATAATGTGTAGGATGTGAAAAGGTCCACAGGTGAAGAAAACAAAAAGTTCAAAAAAGTTTACCTTGAAATGCTTATTGTACTGTTGTGTGTATTTGTATTATCACTGAACCAATCTCTAAATGATTTTTGATTTCACATGAATCTTTTACATTCTACATGAAGTGATTTTACACGAATTGCCCAAAAGACAGTCAACTAATTTGCATGTGCTTCTTGGTGCATTTTTGATTTTGCATTAACAACAATCAGATGCTGAAAGTGTGAGGACAGAAGTGTGGCTGTGTGGGAAAAGAGTTGCATTTACCTTGCAGCCCTCGCAGGTGATCACTCCGTAGTGGATCCCCGAGGATTTATCTCCACAGATCTTACAGGGGATGATTTCAATCTGAGCTGTAGGCAGAAAATTGGAGTGTTTAGGGACATAGGGAAGATGATAACAAATTAAATCATGCACTAGTCTGTAGTACGTACACATGCACTACACAGTACTGAACTGTGTGACATGACAATACTGAAAATGTGCATTTTCTTCAACAGTTCATAGGATACATGAACAGAACCATAGTTTGGAAATGACAAAGCGAATCAGTGGAAATGCATTCAACTAGCGCCCCCCGAAAAAGTCAATCAATAATTACTAAAACTGCCACTACAAACACACACATGTTCTTTCAATATGAAAGTGCATTTTGTAAAAATCATGGATCTAAACATTTGTTTAAAAAAAAATAAATAAATAAAAATGTATAAAATGGACGGTGCAGCCATGACTTTGAAAAACAGAATCACAAGTTTATAGATTCTGTTGGTTGCAAAGACAAAGTAAGGTACTGTCCCAAAACCACCAAGACTGCGACTGTTGCAGCCTTAAAATAAGGGCATACCATGCCAACGGCGATCCAAGTATTAATCACTAATTCACAGAACATTAACAGTTAGCATTTAATTCCATTTCTACTCAAACAAGAAAATCTGTTAAAATTTAAAAATAACTTGATTCAAAAAACTTAGAGAAAACCCCCCCTTTTTTTTTTTTTTTTTAATAAAATAGGCTGCTATTTTCAACACTTGTTTTAATCTCCACACTGCTGCTGGGACTCCATATGAACTCTGCACAAGAGGTCATTATGGAGGACCGTTACTGTTACGCTCCAACAGGTATTTAAGCAGTAAGAGCTCAAGAAATGGCTAAATCAGCTTTACTGAAGTTCCAACTCATAATGTGAGAAGAAAACAATTTATTAAAATGAATAACTAAAAAGACAGCTCATGGATCTGATGGTGAAACCATCAACACTGAATGAGGAGGCAGGACATATTTAGAATATATAAACTGGAGTGGAGATGGTCTGAAGTTGGAGTGAAATTGCAGCATCTCCTCTTTCTGACAGGAGCTCAGACTAAGCTTAAAAAAAAGAAAACACACCGACTGTGTGTATTTATACTCCCAGCAGTTTGTAACGCAATGACAGCTCGCCTCTGAGATGCTATATTTAGCGGGGAGAAGTTATGTAAGTGTGTGGCCACATTAACACAACACACACACACTCACGCACTCACTCCTCATACCAGCTTTTAACCTCAAACACAGAGATGTAAAAAAAAAAAAAGTGATTTCCAGCATCCTGAAAACATTCTTCACTCTTCAGCTGGAGTTACAATAGCTCTGTTTAGAAAAAATGAGTAAAACAAAGATGAAACTTCACTTGGGCCACAACAAATATCGATGAGTCAAGTGAAAATAATTCTCAAACTATTGCAGTAATGATAATTATAAGGTGCAGCTTTGACCCCACAAAGTGTGGAAATGAAACATAATCAGATAGTAACTTGCTCCAGTTTACCTTCAGTTATTGAGAATTAAAAGAGGGTGAAACATGTGTTCAGCCAGCTGTGGCTCTGTTGGTTGAGCGGGTCACCTTATAACCACAAGGTTGTTGGTTTGCTGTCCCATCGTGTCCTGTCTGAAGGTCAAAGTGTCCTTGAGCAGGACACTGAGCCCTAAATTGCTCCCAGAGGAGGTTGAGAGGTTCTCTCACATCAGCCCTCCGAGCATATTTACATAAATGAAAGTGAAGGACAGTCTGAGGTGCTTTGAGACCGGTGAAGTGATAAAAATATAGAATATAACTAAAATTCACGATTAATCAGCATCAACAAATAAGTATATTGACCTTAACATACTAAATATGTTCAGTTTACAGAACAAGTGTTTGAAAACTGGGCATAAAGAGAGCTAAGTATTCATATGAGAGAGAAAGTTTCGACTGCTCTCTTTCACTTCCCACAAACTTATGATTTGACTCAAGTTTTACCTCAGATCTACTTGAAACCACCTGAACAGTTTGGGGTGACGCATAAAGTTCAGGGACTCACAACGGCATCCCGTTGCTTTATTTCAACAACACAAACTACCTTCTACAATTGTTTGTGTTGTATCTTTAAAATATACACTGTACATTAGATTCAGTTGAAGCTACTCTGCACAGCGGGGGGTGGTGTTAGGTCACTGACGCCACCAGAACGTCCTCTGTCACGCTCTTACAGTTGGTTTTTGTTTTTTTAATGACGCACTTCCCACAAGCCTCAGCTATTTTCGTGTTTACTGCTCAGTTTGACAACACTGGTGACGACTGCGGTTTCTTGCTTCCTGGTTTTACTGAGCAGTCCCTCATTAAAAGAGCCGATGTTACAAAACGTTATTGCAAGGTGGTTGGATATCCAATCCGGATCGGATCACTGCCTTACAGTGGCAGGATAGGTTTTGTGTCTCGAGGAGAGTTAAGTCGGCTGGAGTACCGCACTCCTGGCAGGGCCACCCAGGCCCAACAGGTCGAGGGTAGAGACCAGATGAAGACTGAACCCCTGGCTCTCCAGGTTGGGCGGAGGGCTACTAACCCTCGTCTGAGTGTTACAGAATATGAAACTAGCATTGCGACTGCGCCCGATTGTGGTGAAGCAGATGTACAAGATGCTCATATCGGTTGAATCACCAGAAGAGAGAAAGAACAACACTTAAACCGCTGATAGGAGTGTTGTTTAAAGTGTGCTAAGATTGCACAACGTTTAACCTGCAAACCTTAACAGATACTTCTATGCAGTCACATCCTGTGTTATTTCAGGTCACCTTTGAGATCTTTTAAAATTACAATTTACATTTGAATTCACAATTTGTGCTTTCAAGCCTTCAGCCTTGAAATAGCCGAATATTCTCAAGAATTATGAATTTGTCTGAAAAAATATTGCAAGAGCTTCTCGTGGTGTATTAAAATGTCTGGTTCAGCAAAGTGAAAAAAAAGAGCATTTTTACAACATAGGAATTTTTTTTTTCTTCTCCAAATCCTCTCATGTGAAGTGCTATAACCCTCAAAGGTTGGTGAAATTCGACAATAGTTCCGTAGTGAAGTTCTGTCAATCAGCTCGAGGCTGCAAACACACTGCTGGACGGCTCGGTGAATCATGTGACGTAACTTAGCTTTGACCGACCACCTGACCCACTGAATGCTGGCCTGAACCCAGTGAACCAGCAGCAAGAGTCAGATTAACTCTGGCACTGAGAGAGTCGCTTGCAACAAGAAATCTACAGAAACTGTCCGCAGATTCAGACACGCAGATATCAAAGGAACATCTTTTTAAACAGTTTGGTTATTTAAAATGTGTTCATTTCGAACAGTAAAATAATTATTTCTAACTCAATACAGTCACATCAATATGGAAAAGTATTTCTATAATCCACCAAACGACACATCCATACAGGCATCAGCTCTATTTACAAGCTTTTTAAGCACGAACTGTGAATGAATCAGTATGCATTTATCTACTAATGAGTGTAAACTAGTTCAGTTCATTACAGCAATGTCTGGTCCATCACTCAGAGCAGATCAAAAGCACCAACACAGAAGGAGCTTTGAAAAAAAGAGACTTTTCTAGAGTGTTCGAAGCATCTGGCCCAATCAGACTTGGTGTGTGGATAGTATGGACCATTTGACAGAAAACGGCTGTTCTATCAACAACAGAAAGCTCGCAGAACACCCACAAACCATACGTGTTGAGTGTGGTAATTTCACAGTTTCATAAAAATGTGGTTAACAGGCGCATAAACAGTTTGGAGGCACCAAGATGTTCCTCTGTTACCACAGGACACTGCAAGCTGCTTGTGGTTTGCATGGACTGAAATGCAGAGAAGAGAAGAAAACCAAAATTCACTGTCTAATGGTGCGTTCACACCGGACGCGTTGCGGGCGTCGTCGACGCTTGGGACGCCTCGAAGCTGACGCTTGTGACGCTTCAAGCACGACGCTTGACACCAGGTGGTCACAAAGCTCACGACGCTTGCGACGCTCTTGACGCTCGTCAGTTTATTGGCGCGCGGGAGGCTGATTTCTGTTTTCAGCTATGGCGGATCGCATCAGGAGAGTGACTTGGCTTTATTTGTTAAATAAAGCTAGATCGCGTCGTCGGAAAAGTCGCTATTGGCTGGTCTGCTCCTCTCTGCTCTGACTGCAGCGGGGAGCGCTGCGTGAGACTGACCACTTGTGAGCGCTTTGGGACGGGGGAGGGGCTCACGGCAGCACCCGCTGCTCATTGACGAGAGCAACGAGACGTCCTGTCACGTCTCCAGAGCACCAGAAAAGGTCGCTAGATTTGTCGCTAGTTGCTTTTGACAAAAAAAAAAAGTCGCCAAGAGGCTTTGGAAAGTCGGCAGATTTAGTGAGAAAGTTATAAAGTTGGCAACACTGGCTGGCCCGCATCGGTCCTCGGATCACTCGTAGTGACGTAGCACCGGAGGGATCGTCTCTGATTGGTTGACGCCCAGCGGCAGCGCGTCGAAAGTTCAGTTTTCCCAACTCTCAAAAAGTCGACGCTCCTGACGCGCTGCCCCGCCGCTCGTCCACCATAGAGTTTGCATAGAAAAGCGCCGCTCACGACGCTTGCGACGCGTCCGGTGTGAACGCACCATAAGGCAAAACAGTCTTAAATTGAAACAAAAAACCCCTTTCCAGGAACAATCAAAATATGAAATAAAATAGTTTCTCGGCTGTGAATGTGGGAGTCCTACTTGATGGAGAAACTAAAGTCGAAAGTTTCTCAAAACGGTCCTTTACCAAGTTTAAAATAGTTTTGAATTGTGGTAAATCGAGCTCACATCCAGAACAGATCCAATGAATCAAAACCTCATTTGCAGTAATCAAACCCTCAACATCCTGTAACAGATCCTTCCACAGTCCAGAATGAGGCCCGAAAAGAAATGATTAAATGTAGCTAACATGATTCAACCACTGTAACATTATTTCAGACATGCAGAATCATACGGTACAGTAGAAGATACAAGCAAGTCAAAAAGTTTCAGAACAAGGTCTGACACTGAAACCAGTTGACAGAGTCTAGGGCTGTTTTCACATATAGCTGGGTCGAGCCAAAGGCAGCCGCACCAGGAAAAAAGATACAATTTTTCAATTTTCAACTAACACGGCCCCTTTTCACATATGCTTTTCATGACCACGCAGAGCAGCCGCTCTAAACAAGGGAAGTGCGGGGTATCCATGACAACCAGGCGGAAGTTGGCGTAAAATCAAAACAGCAGCCTTGCTGCAGCTTGCCACGCATTTCGGTCTCTGGTCACACACTCACGCCACACATTGCATTTTTCAGGCTGAAAAAAAAAATACCGGTAAATTTGTCTGTTGCGCCGCTGATATGGAACCGCAAGAATCAAACGTGTGTGCAAGCCTGTCACTTACCCGTCAATCAAAAAAGGAAAAGGGCGGGATAAAATCGCGCAACAACCAGTGGAAAAAAAAGCATTGTTATCAGTCTGCCAGAGAGTGAGCAGTAGAGATTGTCTTCTTTCTGCCATTTTGACTTGTGATCACTTTTTTGAGCCGATTACGGGTGCCTGTGTAGTTCAGAAAGGCGCAATATCTAGACTTTGGGTCGAGCTAAAGCCGGTGCGCTTTCACACATCTGCCGCGCCGCATCCCAGGTCGATCCAAGCCGCTCCGAGACCACTCCATTCAGCCACTCTTGGAGCGGGCGAGTTAGAGCGACGAGAGTGAGTGGCGCTTTCACACCAACCCAGTCGCGCCGTGCTCGGTCCAAAAACTCTGTTAGGTCGAGCTAAAGTGGGTAGGTGTGAAAACGCCCTAAAACTGCTATGACAGCAGACTAAATTTCAGTCACACGCAAATCCAACACTAAGGCTGAAAGAGTCAACTGAACCTTTGATTGTTGACTGCCCGTCATTCAATGACTCCATAAACCAGCCAAAATTTAGGGCTAAAATTTAGCCTAACTCTTAATTATCACCAGGTTAAACCAAACCTCACTACTGTCAAGAGCCACAGTGAATGTACAGCTCAGTGTACAGCCCTCATCAGACCAAGTCCCAAACTAGGCTTCATCTGTTCCAGAACCACATTCAATAGTCAGACAAGACGATATAGAAAATCAGGAATTAGCTGAAATAGCTCAAAAGTGCAATTTGAAGTGTTATTGTACCTTCCCTGAATTAGGTTCATTCACACACTGAAACTAGTCCACAGAAGTGTAACCAGTTAATGCTCGTGGGAATGCTAGCTTCGGCATGTTGGTGCTTACAAAATAAGCAATATTTGGTCCGTTTGCAAACATGATCTGGCACAGCTCGAGTCAAATATAAAGGAAACATGAAGACATCACAGAGCAAAGAGATGCTTACAGATGTATCGTCAGGAGTTATGTTCTCGATCAGATCCAGAATCATCTCCCAACCAGACTGGAACCAACAGACTGATCTCACTCCTCCAACAAAGTCAACACTGCCTTCAGTTTTCTCTCCATGCCAAAAATCAAATCTGAAATCTCATAAATTCACTCCTGAAGTTGTCCAATTGGATTTTCGGTTTGTCCATGACAAACAAACAAATAAACAAAAGATTTAATAATTCAATGAGACCAAAAACAAATCCAACGGCAGCTCAAACTGAAATACATCCACATAAACTGGTGTCTTAAGGACAACAGTATTCATTAAATTCTAATTGTTTCATGTTATTAAAGCAATTAAAAAATAAAGATTTGCACAATACTGTGTGTGTAAGCGGGTAAAAAATTCAAATTATTGAGAAAATCTTCATCAAATGATGCAAACAGTAGAAGCACAGACGTCAACGCAGCCACTCATTCATCCCTCCGCGCTGCAGCTTCCTCTCTGCAGTAATTAGCTCTGCGAGTGTTAATCCCGTCTGAATTCTGCACTTCAACATCAAAGGGGATGTTCAACAAAGCCACCGCCTGAAAATGAGAGCCGATGCGAGAGCGCAGGATATTTATACAGCCAGCTGCAAACGCAAACATCTGCCTGGCTTTTTTTAGGCATCCAAAACCCTTCACAAAACCCCCTTTGAGCTGCGAAGGCCATTTTTTTCTGGGTTTTTTTTTAAAGCTTTGTGAAAAAAAAATAACAAATGAGACACGAGGAAGAGGATGATGGTGTGGAAATGGATTTGAGTAGCATCCAATCAAAAAACCAGATGTCAGACAGACAACATTTATATTGATATGAGCCTCCAGCTCAGATTGACCTTTGTTTTGATAGGAAGAAGATGACAACAAGCCGCCCTCCTCCTCCTCCTTCCTCTACAGTGAATCTTTCCATCAGTAAACCTGACAGGAAATTGCTTTAATGACTCATCGGCTGTCGGCCGTCAAACCCACAGAAAGCTTTCATGTTCGTCAAACAGCAGCGAGGCGCAGCCAGAGCCTCGTTTCCGTGTTTGTGAATCAGAAGCAGCGTCAGACCTGAGCATAAAACTCCCTCCGAGAGTCATCGTTCCCCCATCCTTCATCATTCCCACTCCACCTCCTCTCATTCTGAACATTTCTTCATTAGTGTGCAAATTTTCACCTGTCTGAGATGTGCACGGAGTGACAAGGTTGGATTATGCTGCAACACGTGTAGCATTGGGACGCGTTTTGATTTTCAGCCTCAGTCACTGAAACAGAAAGCGCTGCCAATTATCAAGACTGGAAAGATTACAAATCTACAATAACTGTGGATGACAGTGATGCATTTTGATATAAATGTACAAACATTTATGTAAATCAGGCCTCGTTTGCATGGAAATGAGAAACTTGTTGCATTTTCAGTGTTCGTTTACACAACGTCGGTGCTTGGAGGCACTGAAAACGCAATTTTCAAAAACACCCTGGTTTCGTACAAACAGGGGAAAACGTAACTTTCTGAAAACACTACTAGTGTGCACGTGCACCACGCACTAGTGAATAATTCTCCTGCATGTGCACGAGAAGATGGACAGTGGCCACCAGAGTGCCAGGACTCCCAGTCTGTATTCTCCCGGGACTTCATAGTTTTATAGATAAGAGGCACACATAACGAGTCGATCTCAGCTCTCAGAAACTTTCCACGTTGTCAACTGGAATTTCTATCCAGCTTTATTTATATAGCACCAGACACAACAGAGTCATTTCTAGACACTTGCATTTCTAGAGAAAAATCCAACAATTCCACAAGGAAGCATAAGTGGCTGTGGGAAGGAAAAAGTCTCTTTTAAAAGGAAGAAACCTTTGCAGAAAAAGGCTCAGAAGACATCCGGGTTTAACAGCAACCACATTTGATTTTGCTCCGCTGGAGTCAAAGCACAGTAGAAACCCACAACCGGAACCAACATGTGTGTATCTGTGTGTGTGTGTGTGTGTGTGTGTGTGTGTGTGTGTGTGTGTGTGTGGGTTTCCCTCCAGTCCAAAAACATGCGTTTGAGTTGAACTGGTAACTGTAAACTGCCCACAGCTGTGAATGTGGCTGTATGTTTACTCTGTGATGGATTGGCGGTCGGTCCACGGCGTGCCCTGCCTTCGCTCATGGTTAGCCTGAATTGCTCCAACGTCCAGTGACCCTGAGATGGATCAATTTGCACAGAGGATGTAGAGATGGAAAATCATCATCAACTGGAATAACCGCAACTTTTATCAACTCCTCACATGTTGAGTCACTTGTTCTCTCGGGAATGTGTTTGAAACACAAAAATAATGAAAGTAGAAAGCAGCAAAATGAAAAAAGGAAAATAATATTAACTATAATAATAAAATCCATCCTTGTACAGAAGATTTGAGTCTCTGCTGAACGAGGTCCTGAATGTAGAACCACAGACGAGCAGGTGGGGCTTCAAGTTTAAAGTTGCGCACTAGAAGTTGAACCCGGGGTAATTTGAGGACAGCGAACACTCAGTAACCTGAGTGTCTGGCTGAGACTTGTAATTGTGTGAATGCTGAAGGCATTCACACTATTACATTCCAAATCTTTATTGTGTGAATGCCTGAGGCATTCACACGTTTATTTTCCTGTTTCTTTCTTATTATTCTGACTTCTTCCGCCGTTTTTCGACACGCTTCTCCTCCTTCAAATCTTGTCCGATTTGAACCATTCATATATCAAATTGTGCAGCTTTTTAAGGACATTCCGGCTATGTTCTAACTTTTTTATATCTTTTAAACTTTTTGAAATATTTCAACTTTTGTGCAACTTTTTGCCCCATGTTAACGGATGGAGAATTTTTCAAACTTTGGAACCTTATAACTTCTTCAAATCTTAACCGATTTTAACCATTCAACTTTTAAAATATTCAACTTTTTAAACCCTTTCTTCAACCTTTTTCAACTTTTTCAACTTTGTTCAACTTTTTGAAATATTTCAACTTTTTAAAATTATTTTTAACATTGAAGTCAATGGGAAAACCCTTCAACGGATCTTTGAACTCCTTCAACTTTGACCCCTTACAACTTTGTCATACTTTGACGTAGACACGTCATTTTACTTGCAAAATGTAGGCATTTTTATTCTCTATTTAGGTATGTTATCTCATGTCCACATCTTTTACCAAATTCAAACTGTGAGCCTTCAAGTACGGAGAGCATTTCAGCCGTTTTTGGAGTTTACAATGGGTGTGTATTGGAAAAGCTAGAGTGGGAGAAAGGAATTTAGAGTGCGGGAGGCTCTGGATTTAAACCAAAAAAATAATTCTTTTCTCGTCCCCCTGGCCACATTTCTGGCTCAATCTACACAATTACCTCTCTAAACGTAGCCACTTTTCTTTTGACCCGTACAATTGAGTCACTTTGTCTCTATCTCAAACGGTTCTCTCTCCAGCTGCATTTCTGTGAGGAGAGCGCAGGATTTTCTCCCATCCGCTCCAATGCATTTTGGAGAGAGATTTTCTCACTCAAATCCAAAACTTCTCTCATGTTCGCAACATCGCGGTGGCTGAATGGATGATCCTACAGACATGATTCCTGCACCATTAAATTCATGAAAGACTTCTGAATCTGATTGTGAACAAATCTTTTTCAATGTCACCTCTGGGTCCTCGAGGAATGACATTTTCTCAACCATGCGCACTCCATAAGAACTGCTGGTTCACTGTCATGGCTGCTGTGCAGCTGGTCTCCATAGCAACAGACACACCTGTTGTGCTGCTGCTGCTTGATTAGTCTGGACTTTTCCATTCAGACTGGAGCTCTGTTGATCCTCTGTTACTCTGACACTGACTCTGCTGTTTCTTCAACTTTCTTAAAGTTTTTCCAACTTTTTGCAACGTTTTCAAACTTTTTCAACCTTTTCCAACTTTTTGCAACGTTTTCAAACTTTTTCAACCTTTTTCAACTTTTTGCAGCATTTTTCAACTTTTTCAACGATTTTCAACTTTTTGCAGCGTTTTCAAACTTTTTCAACTTTTTTCAAGTTTTTGCAGCGTTTTTCAACTTTTTCAACGATTTTCAACTTTTTGCAGCGTTTTTCAACTTTTTCAACGATTTTCAACTTTTTGCAGCGTTTTCAAACTTTTTCAACTTTTTTCAAGTTTTTGCAGCGTTTTCAACCTTTCTCAACTTTTCTCAACTTTTTACAGTGTTTTCCAATTTTTTCAACGATTTTCAACTTTTTGCAGCGTTTTCAAGCTTTTTCAACTTTTTTCAAGTTTTTACAGCGTTTTTCAACTTTTTCAACGATTTTCAACTTTTTTCAGCGTTTTCAAACTTTTTCAACTTTTTTCAAGTTTTTGCAGCGTTTTTCAACTTTTTCAACGATTTTCAACTTTTTGCAGTGTTTTCAAACTTTTTCAACTTTTTTCAAGTTTTTGCAGCGTTTTTGAACTTTTTCAACGATTTTCAACTTTTTGCAGCGTTTTCAACCTTTCTCAACTTTTCTCAACTTTTTACAGTGTTTTCCAACTTTTTCAACCTTTTTCAACTTTTTAGAGTGTTTTCAACCTTTTTTAAAACTTTTTCAACTTTTTGCAGTATTTTAAAACTTTTTCAACCTTTTTCAACTTTTTGCAGTCTTTTCAACCTTTTTCAACTTTTTGCAGCCTTTTCACCTTTTTCAAGGTTTTTTTTTTAACTTTTTGCAGTGTTTTCAACGGTTTTCAACCTTTATCAACCTTTTTCAACTCTTTGCAGTGTTTTCAAGCTTTGTCAAAATTTGTCAACTTCCTTTTCAACCTTTCTTCTTGAACTTCTTCTGCATTACAGTTTAGCATTTTCAGCTCAGCATTCACACTTGCAGTTTCTTCAGGAACGGCAAATTTTTCTAGTTTTTATTCCGACTTCTTCCCCTGTTTTTTGGCACGCTTCTCCTCCTACAAATTTTGTCCGATTTGAACCATTCAGATATCAAATTGTGCAGCTTTTTAAGGACTTTCCGGCTATGTTCTAACTTTTTGATATCTCTTAAACTTTTTGAAATATTTCAACTTTTGTGCAACTTTTTGCCCCATGTTAACGGATGGAGATTTTTTCAAATTTTGAAACCTTATAACTTTTTCAAATCTTAACCGATTTTAACCATTCAACTTTTAAACTATTCAACTTTTTAAACCCTTTCTTCAACCTTTTTCAACTTTTTCAACTTTGTTCAACTTTTTGAAATATTTCAACTTTTTAAAATTATTTTTAACATTGAAGTGGATGGGAAAACCCTTCAACTGACCTTTCAACTCCTTCAACTTTGAACCCTTACTACTTTGTCATACTTTCACATAGACAAGTCATTTTACTTTTAAAACGTAGGCATTTTTGTCCTCTATTCAGGTATGTAGTATCATCTCAAGATCTTTTACCAAATTTAAACTGTGAGGCTTCAAGTATGGAGGGAATTTTAGCCGTTTCTGAAGTTTATAATGGGTGTGTATTGGAAAAGCTAGAGTGGGAGAATCAAATTTAGAGTGCGGGAGGCTCTGAATTTTAACCAAAAAAAAAATTCTTTTCTCGTCCGTACGGCCACATTTCTGGCTCAATCTGCACAATAACCCCTCTAAACGTAGGAATTTCTCTTGTGACCCGTACAATTGAGTCACTTTGTCTCTATCTCAAACGGTTCTCTCTCCAGAGGCATTTGTTTGAGGAGAGTGCAGAATTTTCTCCCATCCGCTCCAATGCATTTTCGAGACGCCTGAATCCAAAACTTCACTCGTGTTCGCACAATTGGTATGGCTGAATGGATGATCCTACAGACATGATTCCTGCACCATTAAATTCATGAAAGGCTTCTGAATCTGACTGTGTGAAAATCTTTTTCAATTTCACATCTTGGTCCCCGAGAAATGCCATTTCTTCAACCATGCGCACTCCATTAAAAAGTGCTGATTCACTGTCATGGCTGCTGTGCAGCTGGTCTCCATAGCAACAGACACACCTGTTGTGCTGCTGCTGCTGCTTGATGAGTCTGGACTTTTCCATTCAGACTGGAGCTCTATTGATCCTCTGTTACTCTGACACTGACTCCACTGCTCCTTCTACCTCTATCAACTGTTTTAAGTTTTTGCAGTGTTTTCAACCTTTTTCAAACTTTTTCAACTTTTTGCAGTGTTTTCAACCTTTTTCAACTTTTTTCAACCCTTTTCAACTTTTTGCAGTGTTTTTAACCTTTTTCAAACTTTTTCAGCTTTTTGCAGTGTTTTCAACCTTTTTCAACTTTTTTCGACCCTTTTCAAGTTTTTAGAGTGTTTTCAACCTTTTTCAACCTTTTTCAACTTTTTTTAACCCTTTTCAACTTTTTACAGTGTTTTCAACATTTTTCAAAATATTTCAACCTTTTTCACCTTTTTTCAACCTTTTCAACTTTTTACAGTGTTTTCAACCTTTTTCAAAATTTTTCAACCTTTTTCATCTTTTTTAAACCTTTTTCAACTTTTTGCAGTGTTTTCAACCTTTTTCAACATTTTCAAATTTTTTTTGCAGTGTTTTCATTCGTTTTTAAACTTTTTCAACCTTTTGCAGTGTTTTCAACCTTTTTCAACATTTTTCAACTTTTTGCAGTGTTTTCATACTTTTTAAACCTTTTTCAACTTTTTGCATTGTTTTGAACCTTTTTCAACATTTCTCAACTTTTTGCAGCGTTTTCAACCTTTTTCAGACTTTTTCAACTTTATGCAGTGTTTTCAAACTTTTTGAAACTTTTTCAACTTTTTTCAACCTTTTTCAAGTTTTTGCAGTGTTTTCAATCATTTTCAAACTTTTTCAAACTTTTTCAACTTTTTTCAAACCTTTTCAACTTTTTGCATGGTTTTCAACCTTTTTTAACCCTTTTCAACTTTTTGCAATGTTTTCAACCTTTTTCAAACCTTTTCAACCTTTTTCAACTTTTTTCAACCCTTTTCAACTTTTTGCAGCGTTTTCAAACTTTTTTAACTTTTTACAGTGTTTTCAAACTTTTTCAACTTTTTTCAACTTTTTTCAAATTTTCGCAGTATTTTCAACGCTTTTCAACTTTTTGCAGCGTTTTCAAACTTTTTCAACCATTTTTAACTTTATTTCAGTGTTTTTCAACTTTGCTTATTGAGCTTTTTCTGCATTACAGTTTAACATTTTCAACTCAGCATTCACACTTGCAGTTTCTTCAGGAACTGCAAATTTTTTCTAGTTTAGATTTAAGGATGATCATTTCCTGTTTCTGTCCTGTTGTTGGCAACTTTCAGCGGGAACACTGACTGCAGACCACAGTCTGTGTTCTTGGGTCGGTGTGGTCAAACGATCCATTGTCCACACTCCGGCTCCTCTCTTTAATCCATTCTTGCAGACACTCTCAGAATGGATGTAATAACGGCGGACATATGGCGGCACACATGGAGCACTGATACACCCGTTCAGCCTGTCAGCAGATGAAGCGGCAGCTTGTTCATCAGCCACAGTTGGTGGTTCGATTAGTCACCTCTCCAGCAGGCCGGCTCTGTAATCTCCACACCGAGCGTCTGCCTCTCCTCCACAAGGATTTCTTACAACACAGGCATGACGGCGCCTTGTCTTCAGCCAACTCTGACCAGCAGCGGCAATGTTTACGTTGAACTGTGCTACTTTGTGAAGAGGTTTCATCTGCTGGTGAACGAATTCAGGTTCACAGGTGTTTTGAGAAATCACATCTGGAAAACAGGCTTCTGTTCACTGAAGGAGAAAAAGCTCGATGAGAGCCCAAACAAGAGCTGAAATGGAAAATATTTCTCTTAAGGAATAAGAAAAAACAATTATGATGGGGCTGTTTAACAGAACAGAGAAAATAAAATGTTGAATAATTAAGATGAATGTGAAGTGACTGGCAATATTGATGATCCATTCTCAGCTAACCCTCCTAATTAGGCTCTCTGTCTAAACTGCAGGCTTAAAAACACCCTTTTCTTGGTTTCATATGAGCATCTAACTGATTTTACAATGTGACAAGACAAAAAAAACCCATCCAAATGTTTTGTTTTTCTTATCTCAGCATTTCAAAATATTTTCATCACACAAGTTGCATATTGGAACTTTTGCAGTTTTCCCGACGGAGGTAGAAAACGTATATAACGTGTAATTAGTGGCATCGCAGCGCTAAGCGAAGGCTAATGAGCTGCAACTGCTACATGAGAGCCACCACTGTTTACCCCAAGAATGCGAAAGCTCGGGCAACACAAATCCCTGATGGATAAATTATGTGAAACCCGAGCCGAGCAGAAATAATAAAGTTTTTTTCAGAGTGCAGATCAAAGAGGGAGCGCAGAGGACGGCCGCCCGGACGCTCAAGTGTGTCAAGGTTTGTTTGGGAATAAAGAACATCCAGCTTCGTGTTCGACTGTGTTTTGGTTTAAGCTCACTGCACGTGGTTTCCAGGTTTTATCGCCTTCCACAGGGAACTTTTACAAGATGCAACTCAGTTTACAGACTGCAGCTGCACACAAAATAAGGCTGCACTTGAACGCACCATAAACCATTAAGAGGCTGGAATGACCAGGTTTTCAAGACAAGAGGACACAGATATATGTGCTTACAAGCTTGTGCTCTTCTTGCTCGAATGTAGCTTCTGTTTGACGGTACAAGGCGGTCGATATTTCTTTGTTCCACCTGTTCAAACAGGCAAGGTGATATCCGGTTATGTTTTGCTTATCCTCCTATCAACGGTAAAAATTGCTTCTTCATTCACAACAATGCAGTGAAATCTGCCTATCATACCACAAAAGCTATTAAAAAGCAATGGAGAAAAAAAAAATCAGCATTCAATAAAATGTTGTTCGGACCATCATATAAACCATAAAGACCAAAGAGAGGTATAAGACTTCATAAGATTTAGGCAAACTGAGGACTCTGCCCTCTGCAAACAGGATCAGGAGGTAAACCAGGGGCTGCTGAGCTTCAAATTACTTAGAATTCCAACATCCCCAGCTCTCCATACACAAGGAGACATTATTGTATTGTTTTCTCTAGTATGACATTCATTTTGACTAGACAGATACTTTATTCTAAAGAAAAAAAAACAGACTGCAGAGTAGGCCAACTTACTCTTTTTCCTTTTGGAATATTTTCTCAGTAACACACAATACAGACATGAAACTGCATTTGTATATCTGCAGCATTGCTCAGGATAAAACAAAGGATAAAACAGTTCGTCGTGGCTGTTTTTGAGAATCTTTTTTCAGTCTGTGTAAGAGTCTCAGTGACGCTGAGGAACTTCTCCTTTCACCTTTCTCTAAAGCCGATTTCTCAAAGTAATAACCATCCAAGGGGGCACTTCCGCTGTCTGGCATGTCTAACAGAACTGACCAGGCGGCACCAGGGGCAATTAAAGTCAAAGAAAATCACGAGACATGTTCCTCAGGGTGTTTTGAAGCAGGAGAAACAAGGTGAGGATGTTAGACTGACGTTTATCTCATTCAGATCTTCTTTTTTATGTGTTTCTGGGTCTGAAGCTGCAGTGCCGTCACCCTCCTCCCTCCCTACACCAAACAGTTAAATAATCTCCTGGCTGTTGTAATCCTCTGACATAACCGGCTGGCCAAACGCCTCCTGCAGTGTTTCCTCCACTACCGTGAATCTGGACCAGATGTACACAAACAGTGAATGGGCGAAGACTGAGACCTGAATGAATGAAAAGCATTCTGCCAGCGGTACAGACACTCCGATCTGCTGAAGATCACTGAAGGATGGCAGGTGTAAAAAGCGCGGCTCAAGTTCAGACTCAACAAGAAGGACTGGGGTGATTTAATAGAGACATGTAATACATGACAACTTGGCTTCGTATCAGAAGTCCTGATGCAACCCAGTGACAACACCAGACGTGAACTTGAAAATAAACTCTGCGTGAACTTCTGGAAAGATCCATGAAAGACTTTTCATGTCTAGTTCGCCCACATTTCAGACACCGAAATTGAATCTGCTCAATAAATCTCACTGACAGGAGACAAGCAGGGTGTTTAAAGGACAAACAACAGATTAAACATGTTAGTTTGATTTTGCGCTTGTTGAGCACTGTTTTAAGTTTTAAGACAACATTCGAACACAAAACATACAACAATGCTTCTAACAAGCAAAAATTAAATTTAAAAAAGAAGCTAAACGGTCATAAAAGCAGGCCAAAATACAAAAAATAACAATGTATTTTTTTTTTATTTCTGATTTCAAGAAAATGGGATTACACCGACAAATCAAAAATCCAAACAAAATCTACCACTAAAGGCATAAACAAATGAGGAAAAAGATGACAAAACTCACAAGACATTCATTGACAGCAATATAGCACATGACAACCAGCAGGTGAAAAGAAGTGGGCTGAACCATAGAATAAAAACTTCAACAATCCTCTGCAATGCAACTCAAAATGACAGAAAAAATAAAAATGAGGGTCAAAAATAAAAGAAAATAGAAAAGTTCACAATTACATGAGAAAGACAAAAAAAGGGAAACACACGCTTTAAAAAAATCACAAACTGCTGTAAAACAACAACAAAGGCTTCAGAAATGATAAAAACAAAAAATAAAAGCATAAGTCAAAAAAAATTTCAGAAGATTGCATCAAAGAGACAGAAAGTAATACCAAATTAGCACAAATTTACCTAGAATGAGACACAATCAGCACAAAATTGCAAAATATGTATGGAATTAACACAAGGTGGCACACTATACTCACATTCTCACAACATACAGAATCTCTAATGGACTGAAAAATTAAAAAAAAAAAAAAAAAAAGGGAAATAGCAGTGAGACTCAAAAGGTCACCAAAGGGAGCATAAGCTGATTTAAACTTAGACAAAGCATTAAAAAAACACGAGAAAAATATGACAACCCACAGAGAACCACTATTTAACGTAAAAGAAAAAAAAACACTTACCATATGGAACCAAAGCAATCTATGATCACATGTGCAGGCATTCTTCTCTACTGTCCTTATCTATCTGCACATGATACTTGGTTCTCCATTTTTTAAATGACCTTTGTATATCCTGTATGTGTTTGTCTATATCATAGTTCCTCAAAAAGAGACGCCAGATGTGAAATCCTTCATATTCTCATATTTAGTCTGAACTTGTGAAATTGTAACTTCTTTCCAATAAATGTACACAAATTCAGTCTAGCTGTCCATTTCTTACTTTTCATCTTTTTTATTCTTAAAAAGAAGAGGGATAGGTCTCCCCATCACCCCTGATATCTCCTCCTTCAGTCTCTGTAATAACATCCCTCATTCAATTTATTTCCTGCTAGTCGGAGGGGTTTTCCTCCCACAGTCCGAAAACATGTAACTTTTATGTAAAGCTGTCTATAATCAGCTGGAATCGACTAAAACCACAAGGTGAACACATCCCAAAACATGGTGAGCAGATGATGTTGCATTTAATTTTAGTTTTTCTCTATTAATGCCTATTCTAATTGCCATTCAAATAATCAACACACACACAAAAATCAAACATCATACAGAACATCCTGGAGTGGCTCAAATGTTTCACTAAAACAACAGGAATGACTGACCATTACCGTTTCATCACCTCAGCTTCTGACCAACAACACCGACTTTCCCTTAAATGTCACGTTCACGCGCTGCACACGTGAAAACCAACACACGCTCTACTGAACGCGCGGGCGCGCGCGCCTCCTCTCGCTCTCCTTTAAAGTCCTATTAATTAGACGCACATTTGCCCAAAATAGCTTTTTCACGATGAGTGAAGGTGTCGCGTTTCTGGGGTGCAGACACAACACGGGCGGAGAGGGCTGGAAGAAAAACGGCATTTCTCCGCGCGCACGTAAAGAACAGGGTTTGACAAACGGCGGAGAAACAGCAGAAATAAAAAAGCCTGAGCGGAGCATCACCCCGGACTAATGACATGTTGGACAAAAGTCCTGCAGCACGGGCAGGAGAAAAAGTCGAACACGAGAGTGGAATAAGTAATTATTACATTTAAAAGCTGTTTAACTCACCTTTCATGGCAGAAATGACATAATACATATTTATAATCCAGATTGATGGAGAAAGTGTTGCACCGCGTCCTGTGTGTAATCAGCAGCGGGGCGCTCTGCTCCACGAGCCCCGCACCGCACGAGAATCAACGTGACTGTGACGTTGACAAGCCCCGCCCCCATGTCAGCGTGTCACTCTGAGTGACAGCACTGTCAGCCAATAAGAGGACAGAACAGGTGTTCATATAGTTACGCTTTTAATGATTAATATACATTATTTTCTAACTTCAACCAACTGAAAAATGACTGACAGACAAACACACAGACTAAGTAATAATACACAAACTCTACACGGGCAAAAAAACTCGGACAAAACAGTACTGAATAGCACAAAACAAAAAACAATATCAATCAGAAAGCACTGACAGTAGAGAATAGTCACGCAAAATGAATACAAACAGAAAAGAACACAAAAGAAAATACAGCATAACTAGAGAAAAAATAACCAACCACAAAGTGACAAAGCCATTCAGTGACAAAACACTAACACAACAACTTAGTTATCTATCAAGGACTCGTTATGTGTCTTGTTAGGACACTTAGCTAAGAACAAGTTTGAGCAACCACAAAGGGACAAAAACTTAACCAAAAAATGTTCACAATCATTAAGTGACCGACATAAAACAATTGAAAGCTGCCAAAACAACTACAAACATATAAACAGTTACAGAATTTAACCAGACATGTGAAAGACACAAAAAAATAAATGAATAGCCAAAGACACACATGTGACAATAAATGGCATATATGGATACATAACTAATGCATGAAAAAGACATCCAAAAAGAAAAAAAAATACATAATAAAAAAACAGTAACACCGTATCAAAATAAAAATATAGAAATACAGAAAGACTATAGACTATACATAAAAACAACATAATTTTAGCAACAAAAAAAGAGACATAAAATGACTATAAAGGGACAAAAATGACACCTAGATGACTAAAACCAACTGTAATGAGGCATGAAACATCTCTAAAGCCACTAAATGACCATAAAGAGCCACAAAATGAGTTGAAACAATCACGTTGAGTGAAGGAAGCCCTGGATGTGAAGAAAAGACAGGTGAGCTGAGTTCATGTTGCTGTTTGTGTTGGTGAGTTTTCTTGCTGCCATTAAAAGAAATAGTTTTTCTCTTTAGGAGAGCTGCTGAAACCAACAAAACACACAGACAGACGCAGGCGCCGTGTTTGTGCCGTCTTCCTTCTTCGTTGCAGTTTATAAAACAAACAGTTCAAAGAAACAAGAGGGAGGACAGGCCTGAAAAGGAAGGAAGGGAACAAAAAGAGTGAGCTGCAAAAAAAAAAATAACCAAAGAGGAAGATAAGAGAGGACGACACAGCAAGAAACCACAGAGAGACGCAGCTTCAGCAGAAATCTGTCAACCAGTTACAGCCGACCATCCGGCAACTATGATTTTAAGATATCCACCAAGATCTCCCTTTTAAAGAAAACAGGAAGGAAAATAACTCAACACACCTGAAAAATTCAACGAGCTGTGCATCAAACAGCGCAAAACACAATAAGATTGAGGTGAAATAATCAGCATACTCTGTGACTCATTTTCTTTTTGGCATGATTATGTGCAGCACCAATTCCCTCTGTCATCTTTGGTGTTAGACACCTCTGCCTGGAGGAAGCCAACAGCTCCACCGCTTTGAAAAACACCTTTAAGAACAGAGAAATAACTTTGAATGTGTCTGTCAGAAGCCCAATGATGGAGTCTGAAGTCTTAACTGAATCCTCTTAAGTCCCACATCAGCCCACTGTTAGTTTGTTCAGATCCAAACATAACAAAGAGAAATCATCTGATTAAAATGACACAAAAAAGGTTCAAAGCAATGAAAATGTGTGTAAAGATTGATCATTAATGTATTCAAAACATCCACAAATACAATGAAAATTTAAGTACAGCCAAAATGAAAGTTAAATATAAACCAAAAACTTTTTGTGAAACATCTACTGTACAGAAATAAAACTACAGTTGAGAAGAGACTCAAACTGCAGTGCAATAAGATTGAAAGCTCAGTGTCTCTGCATCTGCTTTGACAGTAAACTCGTATTTGAAACCCACATAAATGTGCTGCTCACCAAGGTCAAATCCCAGATTGTTTTTCTTTACCCTTACAAATCCTTCTTTACATTCTGCCAAACAAACTTCTTGTTAAAATGACAGTTTTCCCAATCTTAGATTATGCAGTGTAATCTGTCCTTCACAAGCTGGATGTTATTTACCGTGACTGGAGCTCCATTCAGCACGCACCACGGCTGCCTGTATAAACTGCACCTCTCTTCATTTGCGCACACAAACTCACTGGTTTCATTTTATTTATAAAACTTCTCGATATTGACGATCAATTCTCATTATTCTCAACACATATCGCAGTTGAATCATCTGTGCCTCATTTGGTCGCTCCTCATCTCAGTTTTCTGCAGCAAAAGACTGGAATCCTCTGTAACAGACGTTCAAACTTCCTACATTTATTCCAGTCTCCTCTTTCACAGATCAAACCGGTACTGAAGGATCACTGCACGTGCTTTTAACTCTGATCACTGTGTTTCTTAACATACAGTATATCGCTGTAGACATTATAAATGTGACGTTCTTTCTCTTCAGATTGTGTGACACTATTTTTTTATATGCCTGTATATATTTGTTTCTTCTTGATCAGGTCGTCATTGGAAATGAGAACTGGTTCTCACTTGACCAAACTGGTAAAATAAAGATGAAATTAACTAAAATTATTATTTTTTTAAAATCATTATTTAGTTATTGGTGTTGACTTCCTCAGTAGTTTCCAAACTTTTAAATCTCTGAACCTTCAACGCTTATCAAATCCAAATGCACCTCATGACCTTTCAAGAGCATGAAACTTTGAAATATAAACAACAAGACTGTCTTACATTGAAGATTATCATTTTTTTTATTATTTAAAATGTAAAAATCTTAATGCTGATAACCTCAAGGTGGCCAAAACCCTGGAACTTTTGACGCCAGAGACCCCGGGTGGAGAATCACCTCGATGCCACTCCCAGCCTCACGCTGCTTCACTCAGTCTGTGCAGTGGGGAAAACACAGGAAGCGTGTTTTCACAAAATAGCGTTAAATAAGATGTATTTCAGCCATAACTGAGCGAAGTGAAGCTCGAGCTAACAGGGCACTTCACCCAACATCCCACTCGGATTCATAAAACAAACCCCAACTGAGCCGCGGAGCATCAGTGAAAACGATTAAGCTCCCTGAAAACAGCCGTGCTGAGTAAATATCCGAGTGCTGCGGGCGAGAACGACTCCTGCCAGCAGAGAGAGGAAACTGAGGAGCAGCAGGAGCTTCATTCTTACTCCAAATTGGCAGAACAGGGGGATGATTTACGCTTGGAAACGCTGGTCGGCTGGCGCCGGCGCTCTCCGCCTCCCCTCATCAGACCCAGTCAATAGATTCGCAGCAGCACATTACGAGTTGTTTGGAAAATGCCTCCGCACTGCCCGGAGGATCCGCGTCCCTCCCACCCATCGTCCCACGCACAGACAACTGAAAGGAGGATCTCACATTCATTACCCGGCCTTATCAGCTCTAATGAGAGAGACTCGACTCTGGCAGCGGTCCCCCGTCACACATTTGTCCTCATCTATCCTGCACACTCACACTTCTTATGTGTTTCACGGCGAAAACTGGTTATAATGTGGGAAAAAAATAACTTTCAGTGCACCACTGAGATTAGAAACTCATCAAAAACTCATCTAGCAAATCAGCAGAGGCCACCTGCCCTCAAAGCCTGGGGTCAGGGGTCGGTTCAGGCCGGTCGGAGACAGAGAAAGACCTTCAGTGGCGTCGAGACGCGCCGCTAATTGTGATTTAGACACTTCTGCAGAGCTGAGGTCAGGGCTATGCAGCAAATGAACAGGACTATCGAGGAGCACGGTATTCTGGAAAATACGCCAATAAAATAAGAGCAACTGAGTTTTACAAAATCTAAACAGCTCCACAACCAACAGACAGACAGCAGGTGGCAAAGAGGAAACAGCAAACTTACACGAGTGAGTTTTCTTCACAGCGGCTGATGAACCTGAAAGACAGCACAGAAATAGAAAGGTGTTATCATTTTCTGACTTAAAAAAAAAAAAACATAAACACTACCCTTTGATGTAATATGCCTTTTTTTATGTGATTCAAGTTCTGTACTCTTTCAGTTTTGTTCATTTCTCCCCAGTAAAGTGAAAACCGAAGCCAGACGCCTGGGTTCAAACAGCCTGCTGTCCATCACTTCATCAATGAAAGTAAAAAGATACTAAAGCAACACAAAAACTCCAAATGACCACAAATATGTTAAAACAAGTATCCACAGAGAGAGAGAGAGAGAGAGAGAGAGAGAGAGAGAGAGAGAGAGAGAGAGAGAGAGAGAGAGAGAGAGAGAGAGAGAGAGAGAGAGAGTGAGACTTGGTGACCAAAAAAGGGAAAAATGGCACCAAAGGAAAGTAGACTGGGACCAAACTGACACCAGACCTGTTTTAGTGGACTCAATACTCATCACTTTTGTCTTAAGCCAGTACACACTACAGGATAATCGGATCGAATTTTGTCCCGATCTCCCCCTTAGGATCAAAGCCAACAAAGGTCCAACTGTCAGATTCTGAGCCTGATGTTCCCGTGGTGCGGGGTGTGTTAAGAGAGATTTGATCTGATCGGATCCACCCAGGAGGTCTTGGAAGGAGAGATCTGACAGATATTGACCATAATTAATATTTTTGATAAGAAATCCTTTAATGCGCACCAGGCTTTAACTGAAAAGTGTCTGCTGTGTACTCAAAGTTGTTTTCCATTGCAGTTACTCTTCGTGTTGTAGTACTCGAGATCGGTCTTTAAAGGGCTTGGTTTTGACTCGGTCTCAACCCCTTAGAGTCTTGGTCTTGTCTTTGTCTTGGGATGCTTTGGATTTGGTCTTGACGCGTCTTGGGTGAGGTGAATTAAACACTAGTTACTGTCTTCATATATTAAAACTCCTATTTACTAGGCAAGCCTAACCTACCCCACCCTAACCTACCCCTATCTAATAGTAAGATGAAAGATGTCTGATTCAGTTCTCCATTAAACATTAGCATTAACAATTATCCACAGTCACTTCGATGCAATATTCGTCTTGGATAAGCATTCATTGGAGCTGTGTCCATGTTGGTGGTTTCAAGTCACATAATGATTTCAGGAATTCTTTTAGTATTACTTCTAACCTGCTTGCTTCTCATAGACCACTGTCCTTGTCTCATCATGCATGCTGTACAAAATTCCGGCTACATATGAAATCAAATTGTGTTTTCTTTGTGAGATTCAGAGCACTATGGGGTCACAGGTCAAAACAAAGGAAGGACAGCTCAGTATTTTACCCAGATGTTAACATCAGTTCAAGGCGCCTGCTTCACATCACTTCACGTCTCCAAACAGCATCAGCCACCTCAACATGAGGAAACCGTTGACACGCAGCCAATTAGGGTCACGACTTCACTCAGTTTCATCTTTGCATGCCAGTTTCTGACTCTACAGCACACACACACACACACACACACACACACACACACACACACTGACAGCAACAAAGCAGCGATCTCACAACAGGGAGCCTCCTCCCCTCACACGCATCTCAGCATGTCCCGAGACCCAGAGTCATTATTTCGGGGTGAATGTTGACGCACAGCAGCGGCGGCGTGACGCAGAGCTGCAGCAGTCTATCATCGCCGTCGTCTCCTCTCTGCTCTCTGGGGGGGCCGGAGGATGGAGAGAGGAGGGTAAAAGGGTGGAGGTGGTTAGAGACAGGTGGTCCAGGGGCCAAAATCTGTCAAGGCCACACGGCTCGTCTGTTCTTGTGGGAAGCTCTATTTACTCATCCCATCTGGACCATGATGTCAAAGAGAGGAGAAAGGTCTGATTACGATCATCTGATCATGTGCGTGCAGTCATTTTGTAAGTATGTTTGGGTGTGTGTGATTTTTAATAATGTCTCTGAAGGTTGGGCAATAAGTTAAATGAATGGGGTTCGTGAAATTTCAAATAAGTTCTGTGAGATTAATACAAAAATTACTTAATTTTTAAAGAGGATTCCAACTGCAATAAACCATGTTGAATTGTTTCGTCACTGTCAAATATTTTACCTGTAAGTGTTTTGTAAACCTCTGTTTTTTTTAACTGTTTTGAGTTCTAATTGATGTGGCCATGTTAAACCTGAACACTGCATTCTGACAACAATACAACCTCACAGTTCTACATCTGTGTTAAATTGCATCATCGTATATCATCAACATGACACTCACTGCTGGAAAAATGTGATCTTTTTTTAAATTATGGTACAAGCCAAAGAACAACTCACTTTTTTCATTTCAAAACTGATTTTTTTTTCAGTTATTAAAAACATATTACACCTCATTTTTCATTTTTTTGAGCTGGAGTTAATTCCAGATGATTATGGGTGAAGGCAGGGTACCCCGTTGACAGTTCATCACAGAAAACAGAGATGCACATAATCTCATCCATGCTTACATTAAATTTAGAATAAGCAATACGCCTGAAACAGATGTTTTTGGACTGTAGTAGGAAACCAAAGTATCTGAAGAAAAAAAAACTCAAACACAGTGAGAGTATTCCACACAGAAGGGCGTCAAACTCAGACTCAAACTGGAAAGTTTCCTGCTGAGGTGAGAGTAGTAACCACTGCTCCGCTCTACAGGATACCAAACCACATTCCCCAGAGTCTAACTGAAAAGAGACATTTTTCATCAGCGGCAGCAATGGAAACCTACTTTCTACAGACTTTCATGGTATGTTTTAAGCTACACAAGGTCAGAGTTCATGCTTGTGACTGAATGAAAAACAGCGATAACACGGTGGTGATCTCAAGGTCAGAGAAGCAAACTTTTGACAAGAATGTCCCTGTTGAAGGGTCAAAACTGTGAATCCCTGAACAAGGACGGCCCTCAACACGCACTGTGTTAGTGAGGGCATCGGTCCTCACATGATCCTATGATCTGCCCAGGAAGGGAGCAGAAACACTTTCTCACTCATTATTCCCCTTTAGCAGCGCATCCAGTTGAGCCTTGATATCGAGTGGAATGAATCGGATTCAAATCCCAGTTGTGGCGAGAAGGACATCTAGCATGAAAACTAACCAAGTATACAATACTTGTTGTAAGGACTTCCTGTGGTGACCGTTGCAAAAGCACGCATCCGAATGCACACTTCTTCATTTGTAGTATATCGAAAATGCAGATTTCAGAATTTGAATGGAGAAGCTCCAGAGTGCGAGGCCAGACAACCGGCCCAATGCATCGACAAGAAGTACAGCTGATGTGTCTTACATCTGCTGGTATCTACAAAGAGAAGTAAACCAACGACCGGATCATGGGCGGCTATGGATTTTCATGTTTTCATCTTTTTTCTTCCTCTTTAACAAGCTCTGCCACTCACTGACCACATCTCTTTGTGTTTCGTCATGTAGAAACAGTGTGTGCTCTGTGCACTTGCTGTGAATGTGTGTGTTTGTGTTGCATTGCATATGGAGATTACATAACTACATCGAATGCAGCTGCGTGGAGCGTTTAGGTCTGAGACAAATTTCCCCCCAGGGACACTCAAGTGTATTTTATCTTGTGATTTCAGGCAGGCTTAATGTACACTGGATTTATAGCTATAATTATAATTTGCAGGGGCCTGGGTGAGCTGCTTTTGGGCATTGATTAAATGACCCGACTTTATTTTCAGAACGCAGACCACTGTGTATCATTATAGGCCTTCATTAATTTATGAAAAATTGATTTTGAAATCTGCTAATATATGATTTTTGTTGTTGTTGTTGTTTCTGGTGGTGCTGCTGGTGGTTTTTTAATGCATGGAGATCATTGAGTGTATGATTTATGTCAACACTCGAGTTTCGGAATAAGGTCCCATCATTTTTAAAATGCTGTTCATTCAAGAGCAAGACATTGTGAAGCTAGTCCACTAAGTTTAATCGCCATCTGATTAGTCATGTTACTGTTTTGGGAAACTCCTGTTTTCTGAATAAGGGGCACCTCATTAATATCACACTAACTCAGTCCTCAAGGAACAACAACACAGCTCTGCGCACGTTATTAAAGCTGGCAGAACTGAGGGGGGCCATTTAAAGAAATGTAAGTGCAAATCCAACAAGTTACTTATTGTTTTGTAACTGATATGTAGGTTAAATCTAAAAGAAGACAAGTTAAGATTAAATACAAAGTAAAGCAAGCCATCGACTTGATCTGCTTTATGCAGGTTTGACATTGCGGCTGGTTCTGTCCTGTCTTGGCCTCTTCACCCTTGATTGTGTTAGATGTGGCTTGTTAATTTTGTGAGAAAGTGAGAAAACTGTTGGAGACCTAGTCTAAAAACAAAAGTTCCCTCCACCATTATACCTACCGCAGCACCCTGACCTGCTGCTACAAAGAAGGAGGGATTTATTTGGTCAAATTCTGACCAAACCATCTGAATGCGGCAGCAGGAAAACTACAGCTCAAAGAATATTTCCTCTTTTTGGACCGTTCTTTTTTAACATCAGGTTATGCAGTAGGTCAGTAGATCAGTTGTTTCTGAAGAACTGAAAGCAGCTCGTCTCTGTTCCTCATTCAACACTCACTTGGCTGCATTTGGGTTCAGCTATATTAATATCTTGATCTCAAGGGATGTTTGTGTTCAAGTTTCTACGTTTTCGATTTTCACAGACAATTTGAAACATAATACTTGAAAAACAGATCAAATCTTTTGGTATCTTCTTGTGCGGCGCGTGTTTTTCTATTGAGCTTCTCTCCCCCTGGTACGCTTCACCTCTCCTGTCGAGTCCTCCCATCAGCCATCTGGTCGACTGCCATCACGCATACAAACACACACACTACACAACAGGATGGTCGATCGCACTCGAAAGCAGCCTGCGTAAACACGCATCCCCGACTCTCCTTGTCGAGTCCTTCCAGTCACCTGAGGACAACGGGACTTTCTATTTTTCAAACTTTGCGAGCACTCTTACTCCCAAGCTGGATTTAAAGACGTTAGTTTAAAGAGAAATCTTTTGAAGCATTTAAATTCCCCTTCTGTCTGACTGTGAGCTCTGGACAAAGAGAGATTGTTCACAGTGTCACATCAGCTATCAGATATCGCCCAGGAATCTTTCATCTCTGGAAAACCACTCAGTTTAACACTTTTTATTTTGGTACCCTGAGGCCTTGAGATACAACTTTGAATAACCAGCAGATTTGATTGGCTTCAATCAAAGTGAAAGGACAAGATAGGTTTCTATATAGGACTGAAAGGCCCAACTGCACCTCCTGGGACCATAAAAGGAAGGTTCGAGGACCTCTAGTGGTCGTGGTAGAAATGACAAGAGCCCTGTGGAGAAGGAGGTGACGCTGAGCGAGGAAGTGTGCGACGTATTGATTTTTACAAATCCAACAAAATCATAGATAGCTTTGACATGAAAATGCAAAGCAATAAGCTAAAAACAATAATGGTGAGTGTATATACGTTCGTAATTACATACCTCGAAGTTGGATTGTGATCACGGACGACTTTAAACTACACAACGATCAATATGAATATGGACGAGGAGTCATGTCACGCTGGAGGCCGCCATTGTTGTGAAGAACTATTTACTATGGCTGTGGTTCACAGGCAGAGTAGAAATGTTTCAGAAAAGTTGTGTTTTCCCTTGTTTACACGGAGACAGAGCCAGATTGCTTCACATCCTTATCCATTTTCAAAAAGTTGTGGGTTTTTTTTTTGTGTGTGTGTCTCCGAGCGCCACAGTCCTGTAAACAGACACTCAGTGTCTTTCCTGAAATGTGACAAAACAACAGTTGTCATTTAGCTTTAGACTTTCATCGGGTTGTTAAATTTCATGTGAAGCGAAGACTTGACTTTCACCATAGTGGGAACAATCAAGAACTCAAACAACAGTCATATTTATCATTTTATTGGAGGTCTGGTACTCGAGTAGGCTCTGCTAACCCACATCAGATGGGAATGATATGTCAGGACTGCCATTCTAAACTGTGGCACCCGGCTCTTTCGCACATTTTTCACTCTAATTTGTGCTCAGTCTCCATATCAAAACCTGCTAATCTGATCAGAACGATTTATCCACGGATCCACCGCAACTGTAACGAGGAGTCAAAAAGTGAAAGACAAAATTATCTTTTCTAATTTCTTCAGTTCTTATCTGATCCGTGGTGAGCTAGACTGTCTCTGGGTTTTCTTTATTCTCTCCATCTGCTTATGTTTAATGGAAATTCACTGTCTGGACACCAGAAAGAGGCACTGCTGCCTCTTCAGCTCTAATGTATCAATTTTAGATTGTCATTTCACCTCCAGCGGACACTGAAGGACAGAAAGGAGGATGAAGCGGAGAAATGAACGCCCGTGTGACGGTGACTGACAGCAGTTTGTCCTCAGACTGTCCAGGGAATAGTTTAAAATAAACCGCGGCGCAACCTCAACGGCTCATTAAAAGCCAGAGGTGAAAAAACAACCTTGACAGAATGAACTTACCTTTTTTACTCAACACTGTCTGTCTGGATGCCTTTGGATTGTATTAAAAGAAAAACTGCAGGACAAAATACAGCCCAAACTTTATCTCAGAGAAAACAACAGACATGTAATACAACAGTGTTTCTTTATGGTATTGTGAGAAGAAATGTGTGTGCATATCTTTTTCTACTGGTTCATTAATGTCTAATTATCATCATTTTATTCAGCTTTTTAAAAACTGAATAAAATGATGAAATATTAAATCATTATTTTCAATAAATTTTTTACTGTCTCGAGACAGCATTATTTTACGATACTACACAGTACTTCTTCATTTTTGAGGAGGAAATTTGCCCTTCATGTTGACAAAATATACCGTTTTTTTTAAGTCATATTTTTTGAAAATCGAGCTCATTATTAAGAGATTTCTCAGTACTTTGAGATAAAATCCTAGATTCCTCATTAATTTCAGAATCTTCTGACATCTTAGGATGGTATTGCTCTGCAGTTTATGGTCATTTTGTGAGACTAAGTCAATATTTTGCAAAAAAAAGTATTGCTTTGAGTATTTTGAGACAATTGCCACTATCAGGAAATGTTTATTATTTTGAAAATCATCTCTTCATGAAGAAACTATCTCACTGTTTCGAGAAAATTAATTATTTTATTAGGAATTGAGAGGTTTAAAAAAAAACAAGATCTTACTTTGAAAAAAATCTGATGTTTTTAGAGGTTTCCTGAAGTATTTTATTCCTATAGGGAAGGCAGAAGAAATGTCCTCAACATGTTGAGGGTCCAAGTCATGATTAGTTATGATATTGCGTTTGTGTATTTAAGTCTCAGGGAAACATTTTATGATTTGGACATAATGTATGAAAACACTCACGAGTGGCAGATGGCTCAAAGCACGCCGCAGTTACTACCCACAAACCCCGAGCAGCGTGCACGCAGTCACACGTGCAGCAGGAGAACAACAGTAAAGGGAAAAAAAGGTGAGAATAAACGATCCGGTTGATTTCATTGATCATCGAAGCCTGACCTGGAAAACTACTTGATTTAATGCGGCAGCAGAAACCTTCATCAGCAGAAACACGCTCTTCGCCGGTCCGACTGGCGTGGTCGTTTATCTGCAGCGACCTTTGACTGTCTCCAAAAAAACGAATCCAGCCCGCACATCGACACGCGCTTCATATTTCAAAGACGTGATAATAGGCGTCGTCCTCCTGGTGAATCTAGGCCAGATTAGAATATTCATTAGCTCTGCCCTTTTCAACTCCGGGCTGCAGGAGCAGGAGACTCCACAAGAACACAACAAGAACAACAAACTGAGAAGCTCCGATCAGGGCAGCAGACATTTCTGTGTGATTTGTGTTCTGTTCTGTTTTTTTGAGGAAGCAGCAGGCTTGTGCCAGTCAGAGTGATGTGAGTCCTGCTTTACAGGATGTATCACAGCGCCTGTCGTCTGGCTTCAGGCTGCTCGGCGAAGAGCAGTTAGTGATTCACCCAGGGAAGTTCTCCTGCTCCACCTCCCTGCTCCCAACTCAAACAACCTCCCCCTCCTTCCTTCTCCTCCTCCGCCTTTAGTTTCCTTGCGGCCTGTCACAACAGATCACACACTGACACACTGACCCAAAACCTGCAGCTCACTGCTGAAATATTCAGAGCTTTATGGAGGAGAGAGGTTGACTGTCTGCAGACGGAGAGGAGAGCCGGGGACTCGGTACGAGTCGCTCTGATGCATCAGCAACCTGAAATAAACATTACTTTCCTTTTACACAAGCCGCCTGCTGCTGTCTGCAGGCTGGGAGTTTATCTCAGCTTTTCTGTTGCTGCTTCTTCTTCTCATTCTTGAGCACGCTCATATCAAGAAACGACAACATCCGGGTTTTAGTGCATCTTCCTGTATTTATCTAATATAAGTCAATGAGTGAATCAGTGATTAGACTGACTGGTACAGTGCCAATAGCTCTGCTAAGGTCTCAGCAACACATACATAATAATATCAGCAATAACATCAAATTACACTTTTTTTAAGGTGTTTCACTCTATCTATTAAACTAACAAGCTTATTTTACAGCTGAGCTTAAAATGGGAAACTAGACGATCTCACTGAGTACTATAACCACGCACAGACTGCAGGAATTATATTCATTTCTCAAGTAATACCGCTTATTATCTCCCAGCACAGCTCATCTGGACAATTGCCGAGTACGTATTTTTGAAAATTTCATGAAATAATTTATGAATTTGTTGGCTGAAGATGTTGGCTGATCCTCTAGAGAAAGGGTGGGTTGTTTGCTCTGGAAAATAAAAATCAAACAGGAAAATCCCAAACAAAAAAACTAATGAAAAAAAAAAAAAAAAAAAAAACGTCTGAATAAATCAAATCAAAGGCAGAGAGCGCAGTAAGTAGTGAGGCTTTTCTGTCGTCCTGCTCTCCTCTATAATTCATCTGTAGAGGGGAGTAGAAAGCAGCAACATAAGGAAACACATGAAGGATGTTGGAGCTGCTTCCAGCTGGACTCCCCAGCGGAGAGAGAGAGGGGGAGGGAGAGAGAGAGAGAGAATATTTAAGAAGAAAAGCTGGCGACAGAGTGAGCAGATCCCTCAGGGCTGTGACGGATGGAGCACAGAAACATTTGCTCACAATGAGCCGCGGCTGGAGGATGCTGAAGAAAAGAAGCAGCTCAGACGACCATCGACTCGCACGGCGAAGTCAACACGAAAACAGCTTCACTGCAAACACTGTGACTGAGTCTTCTCTTTGATTCTTCTCCCACCAGTACGATCTTCCTTTGCCTACTTCACTTATTTGCTCAGGCACAAGTTTTCAATCTGCTCAGATTATACGTTTTTTTTTTTGTCTTTTTCAGTTTTTATTTTTATCCCCATCAAAACACAACACTGTGATTACCAAACTTTTATACACAATTCCATCCCAAAGGAGTCTCTCCTCTTGCTCGTGCACCATGAAGATGACATAAAAGGTGAGTGAATACTTTATCAAATGAGAGTATGAGGTTTTACACAATAAAGCTGACTGCAAAGACACACAAATATGACTTCAGTGAGATGAGAAAAAGCCTAGTAAAGCACAACCCTGCCAAAAAACATACAAAATCCTGAGAACAAGATTTACTGAGTCGAAAATGCCACAAAGACTCAAAAATTAGACCAACAAAATGACCAAATTGTCACTCAGAGAGACTAGAAACTAACCCAAACTGACACTACTGTTCACAGAGAGACTGAATGTGATCATATATAACTGAAAAACGATCACGAAGGGCAGGACGAGATTCAAAACAAGAAGCAAAAGATTCCAAAACACCACAAAACTAATAATTCAGTCTTTATACAGATTTCAACAGGCACATTAAAACAACTAAAAAGATATTCCCTAAAACAGAAAGAGTCATGAAAAGACATAAAAAGTTACCACAACTATTAACAACGGAGAGATTTGACAAGCTGACATAAAGATGTGGTTGTTTGAGGCCCAAAATGACTGTATGAAGCATAGACTGGCCTATAATGGATCTACGAATAATGAGAGGATCAGAGAGGAGAACAAACAGACATAATGTAGGACACTGTGAGGAGGGATACAGTCCAGATAAAAGAGAAGGCTAACAATCAAATAGAGCAGTTCAACCAAACACTGATCAGAAGCTCTTGTTTAAACACTGGACTTCACAAACAAAAAGCAATGTCTTAAAACAAACCCAGAGTTAAGATAGAAGATTCAAGGTCCCACAGGATTTAAACCCAGGTCCTTCTGCATGTAAAGCATGATGATCATGATATTCAACTTCAAGTTGAACCACGACAAGTCAAAGAGGACTCAAAGAAGCACAACGCAACCATAAAAAGAAAGTGTCCACAGATCACAGTCAAGATTTCATCAAACCTTAGTTTGAGCTGATCCACATATTAAGAGTCATGCTTTCATGTCTGCACTTCTAATTGAAGACAAGAGCATTTATATTTTGAGGAGAGGGGATTTTTTTTTTTTTTTTGATGAGTGATATGTTGAACTTCCGCAAGTCGAGTATCATCTGTCTTTATTTAACTTGTCCAACAACAACATGGTCCCCAAGTGACCCAACAAGACTCAAAGTATCCACAAAAACTTAAGATGGACCAACAGAAATGCAACTGAATGAACGACAGTAACATGGGTAGTTCAATATGTCAAATTCATGGTTGTACTGGAATCTGAATCCAGAGAGGTCTGCATATGAAATGTATGTAAAGGGAATAAAAATCAAATCACATTTGTTGTTTTGTTGTAATGCAAAAGTTTACTTTCCATATTGGGAGTCAAAGTTCACTTTCAAAACCGCGATCCCTCCCAGAAGCGAACCAAGCCGTTTGGTATTGGCATCACAGGTCGTTCTGACATGAGATAACAAGAAAAAACCTCAAACATGAATGTAGGTGAGAGAGCAGCGAATGTCTTCAACATCCTTATCAGGCCTTGAGGATGCGTACACTGCTGTTTTTGAGATATGATGAAGAATGTGAAAATAACTGTGTACATCACGGGGCACCTTCAAGGCCCGATCTCCCTCGGATCGAGCGCGCGACACTCGCAGAGCTTCTGGAAACCTGAAGGTAGCCTGCAAACCGAGGAGCGGTGTCAGGCTTCAGTCAGCCCACTGACAGTTTGTCTTTCCAAAAAAACATCCAAAAGGAGAGGAACTAAAGTTGAGCGCTCCGGGCTGCGGCAGGTACAACCCGCGCTGTCAAACGCGGCAGACAGCGCCACTTTGCCTCGTCTGAAATCTGTTTTAAAGCTCTGGGAGATGTAAAACACGGCAGTCTGACACACCAAAGATAAAGAATATCTGTCTCTGTCTCTCTCTCTCTCTCTGCAGAGATTGCAGCTCCTGCATCTTATAATTGTTCAGAGCGAACAGCTCCTCGTACCAATTATAGCGCATTAGCAGCAGCCGCCAAAGTCATTTCACCGCCGCTCATCAGGGAGCTCACAACAGAAAGGCAGAAAAAATAACATCCTTCCTCCCGCTGCCGTCTGTCGCCCGCAGCATCAAATGAACTGAGGATTTAAGATGGTGGTGATAAAATGAGATTTAAGGATTAGACGCAGAGATGCGAGTGAACTTTCAGTGACTTGTTTAAAAATGACAAGTGGAAGTGAGTATCAGCGCCGCTGCAGAATCCACCTCGAAATAGAAACGCAGGCAAGACGGTTCAAGTATCACACGCGGAAAAGGAAGAGACTGTCTGAGAAGCATGTTAGTTATTCAAGGATTCAGTATTTTGAGTACTGAGGTATTTTAATGCTGCCTTAGCCACATGTGTGTCGTTAAAGCTGCAGTGAGAGTCACTCGGTGACCACGCTCAACAGGACAAGAGCCAGAGAACAGAGACAGAGACAGAGAAAATGGAATACAACAGATACGAAAGTGACAACAAAGCTTTACAAAAAGGCTACAGATAATACTGAATATCAAAAGAAACCCAATATGACAAGAAAGAGGCACACATTCTAAAAAAACAAGTGAAGAAATAATTACAATAATGCTAAAATTACAACACAGAGGCACTACCTGCCTATAAAATACAACGAAAGAACACAAAAGGGCACTAAATATTCAAACCCAGACATAAAATAGTGACAAATGTTCAGAATTACAACAACATGCAACATGGAGTCAAAGAGACACAACGTGACCACAAAGAGATTCCTGATGGTCACAAGACACAAATAAGGCTGAAACTGGCAACAGTACGAAAACATCAACAAAATGAGATTAGCTGACCAGAACAAATCCACAATAAGATATAAATGACAACAAACTATTAAAATTGAAACGAGGATGTACAAAAGTTTGCAAGAGAATAAAAACACCACTCTAAACAATTAATAGAAACAGACAATCAGAGGCAAAATGATATTCAATATTAACCAAATTAAATGGAAATCCACAGTCAAAAAGACTAAAATGCACCTCTAAATGAGCAAAAAGAGACTTACAACGAGCAAAGCAGGCAAAAACTTAGAACAACGGGCTGAAAATAAGACTACAATGGCTGAGAAATTGCAACATGCAGTGTTTATTCAAGAGCTTCAGTGTCATACTTTGCAATAATTTTTATCAAGAGCCCAGCATGTTTGCAAAACGTGTGATTCTGAAGTGGATTTAACTCCAACAGCGTCATCAGTTTCATCGTGGACGGGGTTTTTCCTTTTCGCCGTTCCCACTGCAGCAGACAGGACATGGCTTCAGCTCACTGCTGCCACCA